>NC_072775.1:13106532-13406532 GCF_022539595.1 Amphiprion ocellaris | reverse complement strand
TGTCATTAGCCTTCCAGTTATCTGACCATAAACCCAAATGTTGGAAAAAGTTTTGACCCAGTGATGCTTAATGTGACCAAAACTATTACTGTTCATCATGAGCGGAATTTAGATTCATGTACCAAACAATCACGTCAATACAGTCAATATTTTGAACTATTTCAGTCAGAAGCATAAAAAACAACCTCAAGGTTGTAGTCGAAGTAAGATTAGAAAACTGTCAAAGTCATTAGGATTCGGCCTCTAGAGAAGAAATTTCCAGCCAATGAAAATTTTCACCTGGTTCAAAGTGGAGGACCAGCAGATGACTGACAAAACTGACCAACCGAACTGTGATCAGTAGTTGCCTGCTGTGGCTATGAGTGCAATTAGCCGGTTTGCTTAGTGAGCAGAAAAAGCACTTTTTACTCAGTAGGGATTTAAGACTGTGTTACAATAAGTACCCATTCTGCTGATGTGTCCTTGAGCAAAACTTGCTCTGTGGTTAAAAGAATTCCCTCTGCGGGTGTCAAGAATCATAAAACAATCCAACAACATCCAAGTGGTCAATGCAGCAAACCACAAACTCCACATTAAAACTGTTAAAGCCCTTTACTCTGAGCAGCCAAGCCTGGCTGTGACCTAAACTCTGCAGTCAGCTAACAATTACTCAGTTTCCCAAAGCTTTTCAGTGCAAAGCTGTCCATTTTCCATACCATAACAATGGAAGAACAAGTGTCTTTTTGCTAATGAGGACATTTGACAGCACCACAGTTAACCTACATGCAACATTAAACTAACTGCTGGCCACTGCAATAATTGTGAGTGAATGACACCAAAATGACAGACAATCAAGACTCTGTGCCCTATGATTTTATTCTTCAGTGAAACCTCAATTCTATCATTTCCTCTCTGTCTGCCTTCATTAGCACAACTTCACATGTAATGGCCGAGCACCGTGGCAGCCAATCACACAAAGTAGCATAGTCATTTGAAAGGGGGATGGTGGTACAGTTAGTGTGTCGGTGTTGCTAATTCCCTGCTTTGTTCTCAGACATATTTTAATGGAACCACAGAAACACTCCTCTGCTTTCACCTCATTTGGCTAAACCACTGAGTGTGAAAAAGATATAGGGTACAGTACGGCATTACTCTTTATCTAATCGCACGATGGGGGAGTGTCTAAGAGAAGGTAAATGTCTTTGAGGTAGGAGAACTCTGCTCCAGAGCTTTACTTTTGTCACTAAAGGTATGGGTAAAAGAAATATAGCAAGAAATTTTCCTTCTGTTTTGTTTCATTGCCTCTCAGAGCTCCTAAAATCCAATACACCACTAGAGACAACCACTGCAAATGTGTAATTTGTATTTGTTGAGAGGTTACTCAGGTATTTCATTCCTCCCTTATTGTTTTATGGTCTTAATATCTCTGAGGTGTACAGATGATGATAAATCAATACAAACAATACCTTTTCTCTATGTCAAAGACCAAGGGAACACTCAGTGGAAGAATGTGAGCCTAAATCTGTGCAAACATTCTTGTATGAGTCTGTGTGTACGACAAACAGTATGAATGCCTAAAGTAATACGCGTACTGTGGGCCTGCAGTGGACTTATACCAAGTCATATTCAACTATTGACAAGTATCACACATAATACACATATCCCCAGAGCTTATAAGGATATTCATAAGCAACACGAGGATGAGCATTGGGAGAAAATTAGAGTTAGATCATCCAGGGGAGTTTCAGTGGAGCCTGATGGAGAAACAGCCCCATCTGCAGGATTTATTTGCAATTGAAAACTCACACAAATCCTCCCCCTCCCTCATTTGGTGACGGTACCTAACTTTGAATTCTAGTGCATCTCTTTGTCTCAGCAAAGCTTAATGAGCCTCCTGAGAGCACGCCCAGGTGAACCTGCTGTAAGAGGAAACTACCTGTGTCTACCACAGCACAGAACAATGCTGTTTTTTTTGTCTTTCCTTTTCTTTTTTTTTAACAGAAAACACTGTATCTGCAGATTTTGGAGGAGACACTGCAGTACTTTGCCAGTGAAATGAAGGTGTTCTCTTACACAGTGTTGACTTAGTGAACAATATCCTGGAAGTGGTCAGCATGGACTCAGCGTTTCTGAACACGAGTTGCTGGGTCCCTTCAACTAGAAAGCACAAGCATGCACATGTGCACAGACACACACTTGATATACTCAGAGGAGAGCAAGCTCAGGATTCAAACACACAAACACACACATCCCGGGAGATTGGCCATGCTCTCTAACCCCTTCCTGTGTACACGGGCCTGCCTCTCAAATATCACTGAGTCCAGACAGAGGAGAAAGACCTTTGCAGAACAAAGGAAAGGTCTGATAAGGAAGAGCTTGCTGGTGACACTCTGCCATTTCTTCTAACTACAAAGACACCACCTGCCCCTGCTGGCTCGTCCGAATTGTCCCCGTCTCTTGACTCATTTCAGCAAAACACCAAAAAAAAAAAAAAAAAAAAACACCAAAGACTCTGAAACAGAAAAATAGGAGGACAGGATAGATGCAGTTTTTGAAGTGGGTCAGATTGAAGTGATGAAAGTGAGAAGAGGAAAGTTGCAGAGTTGAGTGGAGATGAAGAGAGAAAGAGGAATAGTAACAGAGGGTTAGACTGAGGGATTAAGCAAAGTAACCTTGACAAGAACGGTCATATTTCATCCAAACTGACTGTATTTTAAAGGTGCCTCAGGTGTCAACAGACTGCTTACATTTTCACATATTCACGCCAACAATAAAACTGAAAACTGCAAAACTGTAACATCAGAGAAATGCATATCATTATGTGGCTTGCTTGTGCTAGCCAACTCCATGGATCTCAGTAGAGAGTGTGTTCAACAGAGCTGGCAGCCATACAGAGGTATGTGACAGATGTGTGCGTCAGTCATTACTGTAAACGCTCCATTTACTTCATCTACTCTGGGAGGGACGGCTGGTCAGCACCATCTGGACACGCGCACATACACACAACACATACATGGCAATCGCCCGTCATGATGGGGTTTTATGGGTAGTCAGCCAGCAACAGGAGGGAAGCTTTGAAATGATCATTACATGCATGTGCCATCTTTGTCACTGTCTCAATTCCTCTCTTTCCCCTGGTGACATTTTTCTCTCTGGTTCCTAGTCTTGCTTTTTTCTCCTCATCTCTATCCTAATTTTTTTCCCATTCGTTTCTCTACCTCCCCTGAGTCCAACTGCGTCCGAAATACATGAATCTGTCGTCTTCCCTGGAGAATACAAGGCAAAATGAAAAAGGCCATGGTGAGTAGTAGAAAAGTGTAGACCTGCTCAAGACTCCAGAGCCTGAGGAGATGATGGTCATCACTGTATGTGTGTGTCTGAGTGTGCGATTGAAAGAGCCAAAGACCCCAAGCTCATCTACATGTAATTTCCTCCTGACTGAGGACAGGGAAAGGGTGATGAGGACAGAAGTAGAGGAGTGGTTGAGGAGCGAGACACAGAGTGAGCCAGGCTGACGCTCTGGACTCAAGAACGGCAGCCTGATTGTCAAGCAACACGTAGTCATGGCAACGACAAATGGAGAGCAGGGAAGAGAGGCGCAGAAACAGAGGGAAAAAAGAAATGAGGGAGATGCTTCAGGTTAAAACTACATTGCTGAGAGACTAAAAAGAAGAGTTTAGCTGGTGCTTTGCTACGCTACACTTGGAGAGGAATTTTACATCTACTTACAGGTGATATTTCAGTTACAGCCAAAAGCTGGGAGATTAAATATTGCCTGGGGATACATTTTTTTCCATTTGCCCTTACGCTTCCTCTGTAGATTACTCATCAATGTTGAATAGTAAACTGGAATATTTATCACTAACTGTGCATCTCTATCCTGCTGCTGTTCTCTTCTGCTCCTTCATCACTCCATTCTCCTTCATTTGTATTCTACAAGCTCACCGCCTCTCCTCGGTGTCCACCCCGGCATATACCCTCTCTTTTCCACCCCTTTGTCTTTCCATTGGCTCCCTGTCCTGCTCTTCTCCCCTCCACCCGTTGTCCTAAGATCTCTTTTTCTGGCCTCCATCCCTCCATCCCTGCAGAGCAGAGCTGACATTGGGCATGAGGTCAGAGAGATGGGCAGTCATGCTCCTGCTGTCAGCCAGCTCAAATGAGCTTAGATACAGTGTGTGGAGACACCCAAGGGACACCCTCACTAGCCTTGGGCTCTGGATAGGCATACACACACAAACCCTGACACATTCAATCACACACTTTTGTAGGCACATTATAACAAAACACACACACACATTAATGCAAAAACACAGCATGTTCGCTTACAAAAAAAAAGCCAATCATTCATGTAGCAAACAAAATGAATGCGTGAAAGAGCATAAAGGCAAAAACACACATGCATTTACTAACACAAAACACAGTGCGACATGGAATTACAGATTTCAGAGAGAACAAATTCCTTTGGAGGACTGCCATGGATTATTGGCTGGTGTAGTCAGAGTTGTGAACAATGGAAATATTCACTGCTGATGAATGTTAAGCAATGATGTTAAAAATAGAGATGTAAACCTCCAAATGTCATATGCATGCATTAAGCATATACTGCACATCGTGTGAAGTGAAAAATCACTTCCATCTATTGTATCTAATGTTTAGAAGTGAACAAAGAAGGGAGATTACAGAAAACATAGAGGCTATATAAACAAGGAAATCCTGTATGATATTATGGAGAACGATTAAACTGCATTTATACTCTATGTGGGAAAACATGAAGACTTTTTCAGCCATTCAGTCTTTAGGTTTTGATAAGCCTTCTATGGAGGGGAAGCTTTTCTTATCTATTTGTGAATATTACACAGCCCTACGAAAGGATCAAATGTATGATTATAAGGTTAGCAGTACACTCAAATGTCAGCCATCCCAGAAAAAAGTCAGGCCTCCCCAGTGAGCCCATTTTAAACTGGGATATGATTACGTCTAGGTATTAATGTGAAACTCAGAAACTGCAGGATCTTTGAAAGGGTAATCATTGCTGTGGTATTTTAAGTAACACAGTTAGAGAAATGTCCCATTTTTCTGTGTTTTTACATAAATGGCATAATATATGTAATAGGATGTCATGGCAAGGGTCACTTTGGATTACAGTTGAAGAATGGTGTCAGAAACACTGTACCAAACTGCCCCCATGTGGTGATAATACACATTGCATGGGTTACTAGAGGAAGAAACACAAGATGAAGGTTTTAGTGGGATTCATTAGTCTACAATATCTTCTTTTGGTTTCAGTTACAGTATAATTCTTGGCAAAAATGATAATATAAGAAACCCCAAAGAATAAAAATTCAAATCAGAAACAAATTTACTGCCCTCAGAGACACATATATGCACATTAATGAAATTTTCAGAGTGTACTATGTTTGATTAAATCCCATAGAGCTGACATATCAATTAAAACTAATCATGTGTACATTTCAGGTGTACTGTCATTACCTGTCCTGGAGGAGTCACTGTAGTTTGGTCTCCATTGAAAGCTCGGGTTACAAGATAGAGTTGCAGGCCATACAGGCCACACAAATAGCCATCTTCACACGGGTAATGAAGCCAGTCCATACTGTGTTGTCACAGTGACAAGATCACCTGTCCATCAAGGTGTGTATCACTTTTCTAGCCGACAGCCCCCAGCACCAGAGAAGAGAGAAGAAACAAAGTTTGGACAGGAGAGAGAGGCGATCATTGGTATGTTTGGGGAAATATCCATTTAAAGCTACTGATCTTTACACGAAGGCCTGAAGTAAGTCTGTACCTGTTATCTCACTCTGCATGATCCTCTTTTCTGGTTACACACTTTATCAAGCTTTCATTTCTTTCTTCTTCCCGCCAGCTGAGTCTTC
Organism: Amphiprion ocellaris; assembly: GCF_022539595.1. Taxonomy (NCBI): domain Eukaryota; kingdom Metazoa; phylum Chordata; class Actinopteri; family Pomacentridae; genus Amphiprion; species Amphiprion ocellaris. The sequence goes on along the minus strand of NC_072775.1, from coordinate 13,400,662 downwards.
ATGGCTGAGGCCACCTGCACAAGAAGCAACAGTGGAGGTTTAGGCAGTGGAGGGGCCGGGGGAGTGCGTGTCCCCCAGGAGCCCTCTCTCAAAGCTGGCATGGTGTTGTCAGATGAAAGAGTTGACTTCCTTCGGGAGCAGGCCTTCTGTGTGCTGCGAGTGAAGACTGATAAGTGGAACCGCTTCATTGGTGCGGAGGAGAACCAGAAGATTATGCTGGATTTTCTGGACCACATCTGGACCAACAGGCTGCTGCTCTTCACTGGACCTGGAGGGACACTGCATGCAGGGGATGCTCAAGTAAGAAACAGACAAACACACACAATGATAAATGCACAGTCAGTGTATGAAAAGTTCAGGAATCTGCTTCATAAATGTGTGTCATTTTCTTTTTCCATCTCCTCATCATGGCTAAGTCAATTTTGTAAGCAAATTCAATCATGGTTATAGCCTTGCATAAATATTTAATAGTGCAGTTCATCCGTTGTTTTCTGTATACATATTATGTTAGAAATGCTGTATTCTAATATTCCTGAGGAGGTAAGGATACTGTGGAAAGGTGGCAAGGTCTTTTTTCCTGGCTGGCCTTAATCAATTAATTAAAAAGTTATCAGCAAAAATCCTCACATTCTGTGAATTTTCTACACACACAGTCATGCATACACAGTTACATAATGAACACTGAATTTAGCTCGCAACCAAGACAAAAAGCTGGCAGGCAGGCATAAAGGTGTTTAACAACATCTCCTGGGCTTGCTGTCTACACTCCGTCTAACATACACATTTTTTGAAATAAGTCGCTACTTATTTCTGGTGCTTTCAATGCTGTTGAAAGCATTCCTACTGTTTTTGCATCTGTGAAGACATCCCCACCATGGAAAACCAAGCTGCTGTGTGTACTAAAGAAGGGCGTGAAGAGAATTGCTCGTCAAGGATTCAGGCATCAGCTCTGGCTGGGAGAAGTGCCTGGATACCCAATGGAGCATCTGCCTGTTGTCATCTCTGAGGTTGGGTAATATGTGTTTGTCTGTGTGTACACGACTAAGCATGTACAACAGCAGTTATTTGCACGCATGATGTCTGTGGATACAAGGCCATTCGACAGAGATAAAATGTATGGTATGAGTGTGTCCAAGACAGGTCACACTTATCCTAAGACCAGCTTGTGTGTCCAGGTGCTGGTGTGCGTGCTGTCCAATGGTCTGAACCATGACAACTGGCCGCAGGTGGTGTCTGATGACATCCACAGGCACCTGGAGAGGCTGAGAAACAAAGTGGTGACTCTAAGGGGTCGTGCAGAGGGGCGAACACTGCTGCCCCTACCATTGTGTGTGGAGAGGGCACGGCCTCAGGACATTGTACTCAGGTCAGTGTGCATGTGTGCGACTGTGGTAACAATATGCAGTCTTGTGCACATTAGTGTGAATAGTATAAAAATAAACTTTGGCTATAAGCCTGACGATATTTGTAATTTCCATCGCACATTTCTGATGTGTCACTCAAATATTTAAAGGGGCATTTAATCACAACGGAAATTCGTTTAAAGAGCCACAGGCGAAATGAACCTGCCAACATGGCAATAGCGGAATTTTCAAACACAATGCACTGGAAGCACCACAAGTCTGCTCTATTGCCAATAAAGGCTCAGACTGAGCAGTGGAAAGCTATCTCCCAACTGCTCAGCCTCCTTGAAAAGAGCCATTATCACCACTAGCCTCTGAAAATATGACCTAAAACCACACGCACACAATGATATAACAACATGTGCTTTGTTTCAGTGTTTTACTAACTATAAACTGTGATAGTGAGGTTTAAAAAAGCTTTCATCTCACTGCCATACGATTCAAACAGCTGTCCTTCATCATTACTTAATTCTCCCATAAATCGAGACTAGCTAGCGAACGAGGAAGCAAAACAACCGAACTGAGGGGTGGCTACTAGACGGTATTTGCTAACTCTCTTGCCAAGAAAACTGTGCCTGTATTTCTCAACTGCAATTACGTGCGTATAAATATTTTCATTTCACTGTCACTCGTTTAAAAAAAGGATTTGGTGGGGTACTAACCATTTTAGCAAAGCGCCGTTCAGTTGACACACACCTGTTGACTAATTGCCAGCTGATGATTTTCGTCAACTTTTGGAATAAACCAATACCGTAGAGAATGGGTGTGTGAGTCTTTTTGAAATATTATGTTCGACATAAATAGAAGAATCGGTTTGACTCAAAATAAAAAGTTATCATAGCTATTGTTTAATATCTTAAAAAATGAAGTAAAATACAAAAAGTTCATATACTTAAAAAAAAAATCTGGCGAGCCACTGCTCCCATCAGAAAATGGTAACGACCGTTTTAGGTCTGAAGGTTGTGTGCATTTTGTCCGTCAGAGATTAGCTACTACAATATGTCCTCAAAATTATCACGTTTTCTTCATCGTACTTTCTTAAAACTTAAAACGTTTTAGGGGGAAGCCCCACATGTTGTTCCGTGGACAGTATCATATAACGTTTTAACCCAGCTGGAGGTTTGTGCAACCCATGTCAGTTTCTGCATTTGTGGCCTTACTGCCTTGTTTGGGTGCAATCTTGTACCGCAAAACATTACAAAATTTAACGTTTTATAATGGGCTAAAGTGATTACATTACTCATCTGTGCGGCTTTGTGTGTAATAAGACTAAAAGTGTCGTTTTTGCAAAACTAGCAAAGAGAAGGTGAAGAAGGTCAAACGTCATTTCCTGGCGCCATCTTTGTTTTCTTTAACAGAGGGAAACCAGGTAAATCTGTTTATTGTGCTGCATATAGAATATTTTTTATTCCATTTATCTAAAGTACAAAGGGAGTTTTTGAGGAACTTGAACACAATTTAAATACGGCAGTAAGCGTTATCAGTTGACCTGCAGAGTTTGACTAAACTGATGTGCTAGCACTAATGTTAGCTCTGTAAATGCCTCATATTTATATATTTCTCATTAAAGTTACAGGATAAAAGAAACTATTAGAGGAGACTTGTGCCACAGGCCACTGCATAATGTAGAGAATAAGATGTAATTAAATATAACATTTCAGAGAATAGTAAACTATAAAACAAGTTTCGCATAGCCAGGTTTTCTATTTGTAAACCAGCTTAACAAACCCAAGAACTCTAGTCACAGATAAGAGGTATCACAATAGTGATTTTTAGCTTTTTCCTTCCACATGAAATGGATCTATTTTGTGCCATGTTCTCAGTCAAGAGGAACAGTTTGTGAAAAAAGAGAGCTATGAAGAAAATAAAAATGTATTACAGTAAAAAAAAAACAACCACTTATTACAAATAATGCAAGAGGAGAATTCTAGCAGAAATTAATTAATGGTGTAAGATAATGTATTTATTTTACCACAACGCACTCTCAATGCTTTCTGCTTATTTCTTACGTGACAGCTGTGTATTAGAGCTCTTCAGCCTTACATTAAAATGCATTAAAACGTGATAATCAAGAAGTGCATTTAGGTCTGGCATAGACCCAAATTGAAGGATACATAGAAATAACATTGGTTTTGAGCTAAATCAAAGTGATATTAATTTTATTGATTGCATGCTCTCACACAGTTTGCACTAACATACAAGCTCAACAGGTTTGCAGATTTAACACATTCCCTCTGGAATCTGTATCATAAATCTGTGAAAAGGTGGTGCTTCTTACAACTGATTTAAACCCAAAACTCTGCATATAACCTCCTTCAGAGCAGGTTATCTGTGCAGCATAAGCTACTTTGATGATCTAGTCAGATTTAAAGAGCCACCTTCGTGACACTGAAAACTCTGGATTTAGGCTTATTATAGCTCCCTAACTCATTAATTTGCTTCATAGTGCATCCCTCAGGTCATTAATAGGTACCACTAAACATGGTGTGCAGAGGCATGAACAGTTTGTTACAGTAAATGTTGGTCGAGTCGTAGTAATAAAAAGGATTTACAAACTGACAGTGATGATATTTGCAACATAGTCCAACAATTTCATCCTATTTGTAGTTTGTGCTACATTCATTTTCCATAGCTTATGTTGTTATTTTTATTCACACTGATTGCCCCACTCTCTGTCCCCCTCAGCCCCACTGGATGGCCGCTGGACCGTGGCTTGTTATACTCTATAGAAACTCTGATAGTTCAGTGGTCCGGACAGATATGGAACGTGCTGAAGAAAGACTCTGGCATGGTGCTGCTCCAGGGAGACCACCCAGGCCCCAACGTGGAGCTCCAATTTTGGACCACTCAGAGGGAAAACCTGCTGGGCATCCAGTCACAAGTATGACAGTAGCTCTGTGGAAGCTGACAGGGCTGCAGTTGATTCAAAATGTATACTGAAACTTTTTACATTTATAGACATTCCTTAAGACCATATTTTTGAGTTTACAGATTGAAATTGCAATTTTTTTAAACCGTAAATGCCCCTAAGTATTTTTTTCCTCCCAGATCAGCTGACATACATGCAATGTCCATTTCATGAAGTAGATCAGTGGTATATATCTAACTGCTCTGCAACAAAGTCCGCTTTTATTATACCTATAATGTCATAGTAGTGTTAAGTCAGTATGTTAATGATAATATGTTTTAATATTGAAGTTTCAGATGATAAAGGTTCCACTATATTAAAGCATGTTTCTAATATTGTGCACCTCTAATGTGTGTAAATAAAGAGAATATAAAATTAGAAACATATTTTGATGTAGTGTAAAATGTCAAAAATTGATCATTATAAACTTTAGAAATTTAATTGATTAGATTTTAGAAGTTTGTTTTAAAAGAATGTTCACTGAATGCGTGTCCTACTCGGATATGTTTGTTTTCAGATCCAGAGCTCCAAAGTGGAACAGATTATAGAGATCCTGAGAAGAGTCAAGAGCAGTTACTACTCTGCCTTTAAGGATGTCTGTGTCAAAGTCAATGATGGTAGATCAACATTAATCTTCATTTATTTAATTATTATTTACTTTCCTCATTGTCATCTGGTGTCTCACAATGCAACTTGTCATTCACTTGAACCAGGATTCACAGCGATCAGCACAGCATTGCATTTTCTTTGTTATGTAAACATGCAGAGAGCCTCTGTTTTCTGTTAATATTCACCTTGATAATATCTGAAAAATTGCGATCTAAGAACATTATTGCCAGAGCACTACTAACCCCTTATTACGTTAATGTCATCCACTAATACTTGTGGATGTAACTGTAGCTGTGCTGGAAGCAGAGGACATAGATTTACATCTACGGCCTCTACGGAGACAAATCAGCAACTTAGAAGAGAGGAGTTTTCCACAGGTGGACACTCTGCTGCCTCCACTGTTTCACACTCTCTGCCTCATCTGGTGTCACTCAAAGTACTACTGCACTCCACAGCGCATGGTGGTCCTCCTGCAGGAGTTCTGCAACCTGATCATTGAAAAGGTATATTTATGTATATGTGATAGAAGTGGAGACAAAAGACGAGAAACTAAAACAGCTGATCTTCATATTGGATCATGTGTATACAGGCCTTTGCCTACCTCATCCCTGAAGAGCTGTTTAAAATGGAGCTTGAGGAGGGGATGGAACGAGTACAGATAAGCATCTCAGTTCTGCGCACCTTCAAGCAATTGTTTCATGCTCACCGCCAGAAAATCCCTAAGTACTACAGACACAGCCAGAACATGAAGCTGTGGGACTTTCCGGCATCACTTGTCTTCAAGCGCTCCGATTGCATTGTGGAAAGACTTCTAATGATCGAGGTGTGTGGGTTTCCAAGTGTGGTTCATGGTTTTTTAAATATATTTCCCTCCATCCTGTCACCTTGATCAACTAGTGCCATTTTTCATTTCAAATTTAGGAACTCTTTGCAACAGCACTGGACTTTCTGAAGCTGGAGAAGATTGAACTGGGTGGTTCCAGAGGGAAAATCCTAAGTGAGATGGTCTTTAGCATGAGCGAGGAGTTTCATGACTGCTGGCGGACCCTCAGAGAGAGCAAATATGACCCGTTGGACTACACTAATGATGTGAGATCTAGTGAGATTGTTGCAGCTGTCTTTGATAGCGCAACGCTATTTTATTAATAAGCCCCACAGGGTTGTGATTCACAGTGATTTGTAAGTGGCATTGACATGCACAGCCAGATAATAAAAAATAACAATTAGATGTTATTTTTCTGCTCAGTGTGCAGTAATTGAAAGGTAGCAAAGCAAAGTAGTTGCTTAGCAACACACAAGAACCAGTGACAGGAGTCATTATTAGTCAGTGCATCAATATTTAATTTACTAGAAATTTTACAACAGCTTCCAGTGTGACTCAGAACAGGAACTCAATCAGAAATTGATCTATGTTATAATATATTTTTCCCAAGTGTGTGTTATTTCAGCCAATAATGATTAACTGAGTTAAGCAGAACTCGGGGCAAATTTAATGGAGTAAAATTACCTAATAATATGTGGATTAAAGCTTTTTTAATCACAAAAGCCACTAAAAATATCCATCATTTCCTCTCTAATGCTTTCTTGTGTCCAGGATTTTGTGCATCACTACCGGCGTTTTGTGGAGCAGAACAAAGATTTTGACCAGAGGCTAGGAACCGTCCTCAATTTGGCCTTTCAGCACTCCAAAAATCTGAAGTCAACCTTTAAGGTATGTTACTACACACTGACTATAATAATATTTATCTGTGCTGTGGGGCTTTTGGTCATTTGTTGTGTAATTTTTACATATTATGTGTATAGAATGTACACTGTAATAAAACTGTTGTATTTCTGTCGCATCTAGTTGTTGAAAATTTTCGGCACCCTGCTTGAGAGACCCAGAATCCACCAGCTGTTTTCTCCTAACTACAGCAAGTTGTTGGCCATGTTCAACCAGGAAATCGACCACTGTCAGTTTATACTTGATCAACACAGAGATGGGGTGAGAGAGGCTGAACCGATATTCTCAGTTACTTACAAGTGTGAATTTTAGAACATTTACTTCAGAATACGCAAAAAAAAGTTATATTAAGTGTGGTAAATGACATTAGTCTGATCAACTACAGCCATTTACCACACTTGCTATGCCATAGTGACAGAGAAACCGCTAAGCATTTAAAATGACACATATGGCATCATGACATACAAACTTGCGCTACAAGCACCCAAAGTATCGACTTAAAGAAATAACCATGACTCAGTTATAATCCGATTCATTAAGCCTTGTGTTTCAGCTACAGTCAGGCTGTGCAATCCTGGGGAAAAATATGCCTTCTGTGGCTGGTAACCTCAAATGGTCACAGGAGCTTCGGAGTCGCATCCTCACCGACAGGAGCAGCCTCTGCCAGCTGGCCCACATGTATGGACCAACTCTACCTCCCCCCACTATACAGACTGCAAGAATTTGTGCAGTTTTTTTCTTTCACTCAATCCTTCTGTTGCTTCCAGGCCTCTGGGATGTGCTGAGGCAGACGACGTGCTCCAGAAGTGTGAACGTGTTCTCGAGGTTTTGGACCAGCATGATGAAGAGCTGTTCTCAGAGTGGACTGAGGGGCTGGAGGAAATCTGTGAAACGCACCTCAAGGACCCACTGTTGACACTGGACACTGACACAGGCTTGTTCCAGGTCAACTTCTGTCCTGCTGTAAGCACAAAGATGATTTGCTTTCCAAAAGGCATATTAAACATTCTAGTCAGAGTTAAAATACTCCAACATTCATACCTGCAAAAACGTAAAATAGAAGATGTTGCACACAGTGAAGTACAGTGGAAAATGTTACATATCACAAATCAAAGCTTTAGTTTTCATTGAATGCTAAGTGACCCAGAGTTAAAGGGGCTCTGTTTCTCCAATAGAAAATGCGAATGAACAAACTCACAAGTTTTGTTTTTCACTATACCCACTTTCCCGACACCAGCAACAGCAGTGAGAGTTCAATGAACAGAGAAACTATTTTGTATTAGCAGCTAATATGTGAATTGGCAAAGAAAATCACAAAATCTAACCAACATAAAAGTCAGACAAACAGGAGAAAGTGTTTTCCCCAAAGTGTAGCAGTAATGAATATAATCAGCCATGTCAGAAATCAGGAGAGTGGATCAGGCACCGATTCTGACATTTGATGAACAGCTTATCTGATAAACAACTTATCTGATCAAATTGTTTATTGCTTTTTCTCTCTCTTCACTCCTCCTTTCACTCTCTCCAGTTGACGTCAGTGCTAAGGGAAGTTAAATACCTGGGTATGCTGAAGAACCAAAATGTTCCTAAAGCAGCTCTGCACCTCTATTCCAAAAGGGAGAGACTATACATGGTGGGTAACTCACCTTCTTGCGCTACATCGGACATAGTGTCAGACAGATATATTTATGAGTTGTATGGCTGTAAATGCTTGTCAAATACTTAAAACATTACCAGAAACTGCTAGCGTTGTGCTTTATGGTGTAGTACACACAGACACTGACCTTGGTGACCCAGTGGCACAACCAGCTCCACAGCACCATCCTGGCTGTAGAGCTGGGGTTGGTCAAAGATGAGATGGATGGGATGAAACGGAAGCTGGATCCGGCGCTCCGGGAGCTGACCTGGGCTCACGATGACCTGTGGGACTATATTCAGACTACACGAGACCTGGTCAAGGTACTGAACATATCTCATCCCTTTTAGTGAAAAGTTTTGACTGAACTGACATCAAACAACAAGTGCAAGGTAATATTTATGGGGAAACACTTTCCCTCTGTAGAAAGCTCTTGAAAAACAAACCCCAGTATGACACTGTTATAATTGTTGGCTGTAAGAGTTGCTCTATTGTGCTATCACCAGAGTATATCTAGTCGAGTCCGGAAGTGCAAAGCTAATGTGGAAGCCATCCAGGCCCTCATGGCTAAATTCAGCAACCGGGCTTTCATCACCAGGAAGAGCCGTGATTCTACTCTGCTCATCTTCTCTGACATTGAAGAGAGCGTTTCCAAACAGCATGCTCTCATCACCAGTACAGGGGAGCAGATACACAAACTACTGCAGGTATATTCACATCTTTCTCCTGATCTTAGTGTGATTGACCTGTGCACATAATGTCCATCTTTACATCTGTTAGAACTCACATTTATTTATACGATTATCTCCCTTCCAGGAGAACCAGTCTCTGCTCGGTGTCACAGATCAAAACAGCAGCGAGTGGCAATCCTACACAGAGTATGTGGACCGTATGATCCTGTCAGGCTTGTCCAGTGCAGTCCGCTGCTCCCTGCAGTATCTCATGGACAACACAGATGCAGCTCAGCGCATTACCCCGCTGTTTGAAGTTCAGCTGGTACTCAACAGCAATGAGATGACCTTTGACCCTTCATTAGACCTGAGCCACAGTGGTAACTTCTATGACATTGTGGATAAGATGGTGGCCAACATCACAAGCATGGCATCCTTCATTCCCAGAGTGGCAATCCATAAACAGCGGGAGAACTATCAGGTGCAGTACAGATTAGATTATAGATTTATACACATTGTACATACATACACATATGCATATTTGTGTTTGCATGTACACATATGCTTGCCACATGCTATCTTGACTTCCCATCTTGTAGTGTGACATAAATGAAATGGAGGATTTGTCCGAGATGTGCTATATAATCCGCTCACGGGCACGCGTAGCTGTCACTAAGGTAAGCATCTTTTTTCCTCTTCACACATAGAGGCTTAAGATGTTTGCAGGCATGCAATTGTAAAGATTGTCTTGATTTTCAGGTCAGGGAATATCAGGCATCGTTCTCCAGCTTTCGATACCTCTGGACTGATGACAGGTCAGATGAATGTCGCTACCTCTAATTTGTTTATTACATTTAAATGTGTTTCATACAGAAATGCACATTTTATTGTGTTTTTTCTTCTTCTTCTTCACAGGTCTGAATTTATGAGACAGTTTCTGCTTTATGGCCACGTGTTAAGTACAGAGGAAGCTGAGCTATATGCCGACTACGAGCTGAAGAAGAACCCACCCACCCTGGACAACTTTAAAGAACAAGTGTGTTCCACTTCTGTGATACATTCATTCTTTAACCTTAATTTATCCAACCAGCATTTAGAAAGCTGGTTAGTGCAACAATATTAACTGCATTGTTCTTCATTGCAGATCAATCTGTTTGAGTCTCTCTATGTACGAGTGAGTAAAATGGAGGACAGGAGGGTGTTTTGTGGCTGGTTGCAGCTGGACATCAGACCTTTTAAGCACACACTGATGAATGTCATCAAGAGGTGGAGCTGGATGTTCAAAGAGCATCTTCTTAACCATGTAAACCAGAGGTTAGACACTCATGCACAAGAACGAAGTAATCATCAAAATGTTTTAAAATGAAGAAAATCCACTCTTTCATGTACACTGTACCTATATATATATAATTGTACCATATTCTTCCATCTTTTCTATCCTACAGTGTGAGGGAATTGTCCTGTTTTGTCCAGGACACAGCCAGCGGTCTTTCTACTGATGTGTCAGATGGTGACTATGCAGGTCTTGTTAACATCATGGGACATCTCATGGCCATTCGAGACAGACAGATCAGCAATGAACAACACTTCAAACCACTCAAGTCTACTGCTGAACTTCTCAAGACCTATGGACAGCAACTTCCAGAGAGTGTCTACACACAGCTAGAAGTGTGTACCAATGTACAAACATACATTTTTCCATTGATAATAGCAGATATGTACAGTTCTCACTACATTACATTCTTTCCTCCTTTTTCTACAAAACACAGGAGCTGCCTGAAAAGTGGAAAAGTCTCCGTAAAATTGCCTTCACAGTCAAACATGAAGTGGCACCGCTGCAGTCAAATGAAGTTTCCGTTATACGCAGGAAATGTGTCAGGTTTGAGGTGAGGCTGTGTGTGAGTGGGATAGGATGTCAGTCTGGCAACCCCTTACAAAGCGCTCAATATCTGACATAGAAACCTTCTTACTTTCTGTCCTGCATTATATATGACTGCACCCCCCCAGTGTCAGCACAGTCATAGATGAAGAGATGGAAGCAGTTACGCATGAACCTTGAATTTGCCATATTTTCACATTTCAGGTCAAGCAGTACGAGTTCAGAGAGCAGTTTCGCACTGAATCAATCTTTAAGATCAACATTGAGGAACCATATAAATTAATTGATAAGGTGAGCAGTGGAAAAACAAAACGTAGCTTTTTTCTTATTGTGTATGAGTAAATCCACCCATTAAACAATACATTTGTTATTAACACCATATCAAAATGTCTGCCTCCAGTCTAATCGAGCCGTGGCAGTGATGGAGATGGAAATGAAGAAGCTGCAGGACACAGCTGATCTGTTTGAGGTCAGCTTTCCGGACTACAAGCAGCTGAGGCAGTGTCGCTCTGATATCATACTTGTCAAAGCAGTCTGGGACATGGTCATATTTGTGCAGGTGAATATTAACCAGCAGAGTGCAAATATGCTGGCATTTTGAATTCTTAGTTATGTTTGAGCTCCATAGTTTAAACATGAATACCAGGCAAAAAGGTCTAGATAATGACAACAAAGCACCTACATCACAAGTATTCTCAAGTGACTCATTGACACATCCATAGATATACTTTGGAGTTTACACAGTGCTCTGAAATCCTTCAAGACTGCGAGTGAGACAAGCTTTCCCTCTTTGTTCCAATAATACTTTCAATCTCCTGTTAATCCTAGACCAGTATAGAGGACTGGACCAAGACTCCATGGAAAGAGATCAATGTTGAGCAGATGGACATGGAGCTCCGGCGCTTTGCTAAAGTATGACAAGCTTCAGCGTGCAAAGAAGTTCATGTTAGTTTATGCTATGGTTTAAAAAACTATACATTTTCTATAATGATGAGTGTTTCCGTTGTGTGTTGCAGGAGATGAAGATGCTGGATAAGGAGGTGCGGGTGTGGGACGTCTACATGGGTCTTGAATCAACTGTGAAAAACCTGCTGACCTCTCTGAGAGCCGTCAATGAACTGCAAAACTCTGCTGTCAGGGAGAGACACTGGCAACAGCTTATGAACACCACAGGAGTATGAGAATATCTTTGCTGCTGCTTCATAATCCCTTGCACCATCTAATTCAATAATGCTTCATTAGTGATAATGCTTTGCACTGTATGCAATACCTTAAACTATTTTACTCCTCTCTAGGTCCATTGAACCCAATTATGTTGATGTGAAATCTGATCACAGCCATGGCTTCTGTGTGTTCTCTCTGCTCCTCAGGTCAGGTTTGTGATGGGAGAGGGCACCACCCTGGGGGACCTGTTGGAATTGCAGCTTCACCGTGTGGAGGATGAGGTTAAAAACATTGTGGACAAGTCTGTGAAAGAAATGGCCATTGAGAAGGTAGAAATACAGACCCATCAGTAATAATATATAACAATGCATTTTAATGAATTATTCATTTGGACATAAGTATTTAAACATTGACTAAGCAAAAGAAATGACTGCTTGTTGAGCCTGTCGCGGTACCCTTTCACCAGTTCCAACTCAGCAAGAGATATCACCTGAATATTCAACATTATATTCTTTTTTTCACTTTAAGTACATACTACAGCTACGCTCACAAAGTATGAACTGTTTTGTGCAGTCAGCATCCATAATACTTTGTCATAATAATGCGTCTTAAACTTTTACAGTCTATAGTGCATGATGAGCTGTCATCTGTCTGTGTACTCTGACAAATGTGTTGTGAGTGTGCAGATGACTATGGGTCCGAATGGGCAGAAAAGCAGACTGGCTTGTATACTTTAAAATCCAACTGGACATAGTAGGATACTGGGTATTTTTTGGTGTGCTACATTTAACATATTGTGTATTGGGATATACTAAAACTTGCTGTCCATTTTTTGTTTTTTTCCCTTGCATTCAAATGACAGGTTTCACACTGTAAAGTCACATATATTGCATTTACTCTATAGGTTTTGGCCGAGATAACCCAGACCTGGAGTGTTATGTCGCTGTCATATGAGACTCATACCAGCACAGGAACCCCTCTACTCAAAGCAGATGAGAATCTGATAGAGACACTGGAAGACAATCAGGTGACCCTGTGTACTGGATTATGGGGAAAATGTGATAAGGTCTTATTTTATTAGTTCAAAAGACAAATTGCACCCTAATGTTTCAGAATGAAGTTTTAATATGAGGGGCTTGGGCTTACTGGCATCACACTGACATCTATTCAGTTCAATTCAACTTTATTTCTATAGTGCGGATTCACAACAGATATCATCTCACAGCACTTAGCATAGTAAGGTACAGATAGGGGTGGTGACAGCAACATCTGGACATCCAAGACATTTAAGGGAAATGCAGAAATTGTCTTGTCATTTGTGTGGCAATGCATCAGGGTACTAGCATGTAAAGCTCCTGTTTCATTTCTCCTCAGGTTCAGCTGCAGAACATCCTGATGAGTAAGTACGTAGAGTATTTCCAGGCTGAAGTAAGTGGATGGCAGAAGAAGCTGATGGTGGCTGATCTGGTCATCTCCTCTTGGATGTCTGTCCAGAGGACTTGGGCCCACCTTAATAGCATCTTCACCAACAGCCACGACATCCGCTGTCAGCTGGCCAATGATGCTGAGCGATTTCAGGGAATACACACTGACTTTCAGGTAACAGAAACTGTTGTGTTCATACAGCAGAGCCTGGCCTACGAGCTTCCATCTCACCCTATTATTATACTGTGTATGCTTTCCATCCTCTCTTCTTCATTTGCTGTCCGTCTGGCCCAGAATTTGATGACTGAGGTGGTGCAGAACAATAATGTAGTAGACGTAACCAACCAGCCTGGCTTCTTGGAGAACCTAGAAACTTTACAACAGAGGCTGTCTGTGTGTGAGAAGGCACTGGCTGAGTATCTGGAGACCAAGAGACTCACGTTCCCCAGATTTTATTTTGTTTCTGCATCAGATCTGCTGGAGATTGTCTCCAAGGGAACACAGCCCAAACAGGTACGAGATTACAATTCAATTATGTTTTCCAAGACGGACAGAATATATAAAGAGATTATCAGCACATTCTACATATCAGTTCAGTATATTCTCTGAGCTGTGTCTCAGTGTTATGCAGTACAAACTGTTGATAAAAATAATAATGAAGGTCAAAGTGGAAATTTGACATTGACCAATGAGAATCAATGTCAGATTTCCACTTTGTCTTTCATTCTTCTTCGTTTCCATAAAATTCTATCCAAGAGATCATGTCTGTTACCATCATGACAGTTAAAAGAGAAATTGTCCTTGTGTGTTTGCGTGTGTGTTTTTCCAGGTGACCAGACATTTGCTAAAGCTGTTTGACAACATAGCAGATCTTCGCTTCAAGGACTCAGACAGAGGTGGAGGAGGAGGAGAGGAGGATGGGGAAGCGGTTGCCATAGGCATGTACAGTCGAGAGGGAGAATATGTTTCATTCTCTGAGCCGTGTGCCTGTGAAGGACAGGTATGGAAAAATAAAATTTTATTACTATGTGTGCAAATACAGTTGTAGAGTAGAGGTACATTTGGTTATTGCTAGAACTACGCGGTTGCAGCTGTAATAGATAACTTTCTTTGTATTGTTTATAGAGTACGGCATGTCTGTAACTGTATATGCTAACAGTTGCCAGGTGGCATCATTTCCATACTTTCACCTTAATATTCAGATTTCTTTTTTCCAGGCAGAATGTTGGTTAAGTGCCTTAGAGAGTACCATGCGCTGTACAGTTCGAAAGGAGATACAGGAGGCTGTTGCTGCCTATGAGGACAAGCCACGAGACCAGTGGCTCTTTGACTACCCTGCACAGGTCTGATCATGCATAGTGTGTAGAAATACCATTATAACTTTGTAAATACACAAATTATCTCTTACATGCCTCTGTATTCTTTCCATTCACAGGTAGGGTTGACTGGTAGTCAGGTGTGGTGGGCCACAGATGTGGGCATTGCCTTTGAGAGAGTGGAGGAAGGATTTGAGACGGCTCTCAAAGAGTACAACAGAAAACAGGTAGTGTTATAAAGAAGATATTGTTAGGCTGGTGAGTGAAATCGATGGTTGTTTTGTTCAGTGAAGTTTGCTGGTTTCTAGATCACACAGCTCAACTCGCTGATCCACATGCTGCTCGGAGAGTTAACTCCTGGAGACAGACAGAAGATCATGACTATCTGCACTATTGATGTCCATGCTCGAGATGTGGTCGCCAGTCTCATTGCTCAGAAGGTAGAGCTACTATTCAGCATCATTTTTCAATAAGCCTGATACTTTATCTATTAGATCTTCCTGATGGTGTTATTGTGTGTCTCTGTTAGGTGACAACAGGACAAGCATTTGCATGGCTGTCCCAATTACGTCATCGCTGGGATGAAGAAACGAGACACTGTTACGTTAACATCTGTGACGCCCAGTTCCAATTCAGCTACGAATACCTGGGAAACACCAACAGACTGGTCATCACCCCACTCACTGACAGGTATTCATACATGTACTACTATATGTTTCACTAACACACAAGCATAGAAAAGGTACACATTATTGAAGATGTGTATTTTAAACAGAGTCCTAGAATTGGGTGATGACAGATGTTATTAATGGACTCCTTTTGCCTAGCAACTGCAATCAACTATCTACTTTAGTCACTTAACATTTAAGTGCTCCTGCTAAGGTGTAAAATGCTTGAAAGTAGTCAGAGCACAGATGTAAATTTGAGTCTAAAAAAGAAAAGAGTGTGCTTTGTCACTCTCCTGTGATCAAATAAAGAGAAAACAGTCATGTTTAGGTCTTACAAAATGCATACAGTATGACACTGTTATTTTGATACCAGATTGCTTACAAATGCACAGATCTACTGAAGCCAATTTATTTTTTCTATTATGACTTTACATGTCAACCCTACCACTGTCAGGTGTTACATAACCCTGACCCAGTCCCTCCATCTGACCATGAGTGGTGCCCCATCAGGCCCAGCTGGCACCGGCAAAACAGAGACAACTAAGGACCTCGGACGCTCCCTGGGCATTATGGTATATGTGTTCAACTGCTCAGAACAGATGGACTACAAGGTAGCATGGGCCGCACAGATGTTCTTCTTCGAGTCCAATGACTGCATGTGCACTGCAGTTTATATGTATTCCTCCCTTCAGCTTCTTTCTCTGTTTCCATCCCATTTCTTCAGTCTATAGGTAACATCTATAAGGGTCTGGCTCAGACAGGAGTGTGGGGCTGCTTTGATGAGTTCAACAGGATCTCTGTGGACGTTCTGTCTGTCGTAGCTGTGCAGGTCAAGACTATACAAGACGCTGTGCGCAACAAAAAACAGAGGTAAATGTGGAAATGCACTATGTATTATCAATGTATTCTATCGATTCATTCTTTTGTCTGCTCAGTTTTGTCTATGCACCCATTTAGCAATCAGTAATGGCTAATGTGTCCATGTAGGTTTCATTTCCTGGGAGAGGAGATTGAGCTGAAGTCAACAGTGGGAATCTTCATCACTCTGAACCCAGGTTATGCTGGCAGAGCTGAGCTCCCAGAGAACCTCAAAGCTCTATTCAGGTCTGATGTAACAAGAGGACGAAGATGCTTTTAAGTGCAAGAGTAAATAAATGTTGAAAATGACTAATTATTAGTAATTTTGTTTATGCTCAGGCCCTGTGCAATGGTGATTCCAGACTTTGAGCTGATCTGTGAGATTATGTTGGTGGCTGAAGGATTCATAGATGCTCGTCTGTTGGCACGCAAATTCATCAGCCTCTACACTCTATGTAAAGAGCTGCTGTCTAAACAAGTACGTACAGACAACCAGTTTGTAAGGACATAGAAAGTAACATAACTATTGTTTGTGGGGGTTTTTAATGAGTTAATAATTTAGTTAGCAGACGTGAATGTCAAAGATAAAGAGATGGGAAGAGTAGGAATCCTAAATGGGCGACATCTTTCTAGAGATCAGCTCTCCCTTTTCCTGTAATGCTGACAGACTGTCACTGTACTTATCCAGTCCATAAGGCTTATACACATTATGTGTCCTATACTAACAATGATAACAAAAACAGTTTCGTGTAAATTTGCATTTATTTTCACTTTGAAATGGCTTAGATAACTTAGTGTCTTTTCTCTGTTAGGATCATTATGATTGGGGCTTACGTGCCATCAAATCAGTCCTTGTTGTAGCTGGTTCTCTGAAGAGAGAGGACCGTAGTAGGCCTGAGGAACAGGTGTGTATAACTTTGTTGTCACTGATAGAAGCTGTTGTTGACACTGAGGTTTCGCGCTTCTCATTGATGTAAAAGAATTGTGTGCAGTTGAGTTTTTTTAATTTAATTTAACTGTGATGCAATTATTTTCTGCTCAGGTGCTGATGCGGGCACTGAGGGATTTCAACCTGCCTAAGATAGTGACCAGTGATGTGCCCATATTCCTTGGGCTGATCAGTGACCTGTTTCCTCAGCTAGACGTGCCCAGAAAGAGAGACCCAAAGCTGGAAAACTCTGTTCGTCAGTCAGTGAGTGAGCTGCGTCTGCAACCTGAGGAAAACTTCATCCTTAAGGTGCCTCTTTCTTTTTGCATGTGTTAAATATTATATAGAATATCTCTAACCAGTGGAATATTAACAATGGCACTATAAGATTTCTGCTGTGAAGAAATCTTGATAAGAATGATGTATAATGTATGTGCCAGAGACACATCACACTTCATCACTACATCATTTATGCTGGAGAATTTAGTTCTGAGCTGCTGGTGTTAACATAGGAGAACCTCCAGAACTTAATTCTGTTGGGAAATAAATGAAAATCTACATCTAGGTCTGTTTTGTGGGGGAAAAAATGCAAATTTGTAATTGCCACTTTTACATTATGTAGAATATTTTCAGGATTACTCTGAGATATTGTGACATCCATGTGTTTGTGTTTACAGGTGACCCAGTTGGAGGAGCTGCTGGCTGTCAGACATTCTGTGTTTGTAGTAGGTGGACCGGGCACTGGAAAGAGCCAGGTTAACTTCTGTAATATCTACTACATCAATACTATAATTATTATCCTGAAAGACGATTAATGCAAACTATATATGCACTAACACCATTTCTATGGAATGTCTCAAGTGACAATGAAGGGTTTGTTTTTGTAAAAACACATATCACAGAGTGTGTTGTACATTTGTGATGTTTCTTTTCCAGATCTTGAAAACCCTCCATAGGACCTACACAAACATGAAGATGAAGACGGTGTGGAATGATATTAATCCTAAAGCTGTTACCACAGATGAGTTGTTTGGATACCTGCACCCTGCAACTAGAGAGTGGAAAGATGGTGAGGGGCTTGAGGATTATACGAGAGATTTAATGAGCAAGAAGCGATGATGAAGAGAACCTGTTTCCTGCAGACTTTGGGTCGCTGTCAAGGGAGGGTTTAATTTATTCCCAAGACTCTTCTTAGAATTAATTGGAAAGTTAGAATACTATTTCTGGCTCACAGTCAGTTCCTGTTTGGATAGTTTTCACATGGAATATTTTTACTGGAATTTCATTACACAAATTTGCTTTAGAACATCTTTAATTATTATAATGTTATATTTTTGCCCTGGTGATGGCCTGACGATGGAATATTCGAAAAAAAAAATCCTGCTGGATGTTTTACTCTTTACTTCACTTTAGGTCTGTTCTCCTCTACCATGAGAGAATTGACTTCAGTGGGTCATGATGGACCCAAATGGATTGTTCTGGATGGTGATATTGACCCTATGTGGATCGAGTCACTCAATACAGTTATGGATGACAATAAGGTCTGAGCACATTGGCATGTTTCCTTTCTCCCAATGCTGGATTTTCTGTTTTATCTGGGGGTTTAAATATGACAGAATTTTTACATCTACTGACCCAACACCCAAACTAAAATGTGTACATACATTTGTGTCAGTGTCAGCCTCTCTGTATTTGCATTTTGCTTCTTTTAGCCAGTGCTTATGTAGGCATACCATTCATATTTTTCCCCTTCTCTGTTCAGGTTCTAACTCTCGCCAGTAATGAGCGGATCAGTTTGTCTTCTTCCATGCGTCTTCTCTTTGAGATCTCGCATCTGAAGGCTGCCACTCCAGCTACAGTTTCCAGGGCAGGAATTCTCTACGTGAACCCACAGGACCTTGGCTGGGGCTCGTAAGAAGCACACAAGCATAAATCCTAATGCATGTGTAAAATATTGGAATTCTGTTCCTTTAAAATTTTTATTGTATTTAGGTAAACAGTGCTGTCTTTACTGTATTCTCAGTTATGTGACAAGTTGGATAGACACCCGACAGGCACAGTCAGAGCGAGCCAACCTCACCATTTTATTTGATAAGTACGTGCCCTACTGCCTGGAACAAGTCCGCTGTAACCTGAAAACCATCACTCCCATTCCAGAAAACAGCATGGTGCAGGTATGTTCTTATCTCACTCACAGGCCAAAGAATTGCTATATAATTAAAAGCACATGAGAGAGCTGCTTTCTAACTGGATATTATCTATTGTTCAGTGAGGTGTAGCATTTCTGTATTTTCAATCAGACACTGTGCTCCTTGTTGGACTGCCTGCTGACAGAGGAAAACACTCCTGCTGACTCTCCCAGAGAACTTTATGAGATCTACTTTGTCTTTGCCTGCGTCTGGGCTTTTGGAGGGGCTCTCTTTCAGGACCATGTGTGTGGTGACTAAATGTTTGCATGAAGAGCTAACTGGTGTTCTACTCTGCAGATAATTGACATTATTATTCCAGATTATAATATTGTGTCTACCTAACACCTATTTCAGCTGAATGACCACCGTGCTGAATTCAGTCGCTGGTGGTCTAAAGAGATGAGAGCTGTGAAATTTCCCTCACAAGGCACCGTTTTTGACTATTTCATTGACTCTGAGACTAAAAAGTTCACTCCCTGGAGTGAGAAGATGGTGCCTTTTGAGCTGGAGTCGGATGTACCATTACAGGTGTGTGATTGTTCTAATGAATGTGCGTGTTTGTCTACAGCCAGAAGGAATTACTGTACATAATATTATCATGTGATGTGTTTTTCAGACGGTGCTGGTCCACACCCCAGAAACCATCTGTCTAACCTTCTTCATGGATCTGCTACTCCAGAGAGGCAAACCCATCATGTTAGTAGGCAACGCAGGAGTAGGCAAGACCATCCTGGTGTCTGATAAAGTCGCCAAGCTGAAGGAGGATTACATGGTGGCTAAAGTCCCTTTCAACTACTACACCACATCAGCCATGCTGCAGCGTGAGAAGCACTGAAATAAGCACAAAATATTTCTTCTTCTTTCATTATTATTTTAATTTTTTTTCAGATGCCTTTACCCTGCTGAAAATCTTTTTTGCATGATGAAGATATACTTGAGAACAATGTGTGAATGGCAAAAGCCAGGCTGCAAATAAGATAGGTCTTTCTGTATGTACTGTGCGTCATAACGGGTTACATCTCATTGTACTACCTGATTGCATTTGCCCATTTATATTGCTTGAATAAGCCGGCCTTCAGTACAATGCAAGCCTTTTTATTCAGAAATGAAAGGGATTTATCCTTGTATTTTTATTTTTCATTTCTTGGTGCAGATCTGAGAAGCACTTTACATTTCACACATTTTCTGTTAGTGGCTAATTTCATGTGAACACTATCCAAAGTTTATTCATTTCTGAGACTGTGCTTCACATTAAATGGATCTCAGGTGTCCTGGAGAAACCTCTCGAGAAGAAAGCTGGTCGTAAATTCGCTCCTCCTACAGCTAAGAGACTCATCTACTTCATAGATGACCTCAACATGCCTGAGGTGGATGTTTATGGGACCGTCCAGCCACACACGCTCATACGCCAGCATCTTGACTACAGCCACTGGTAGGAATACACAGACATGATGGACACACACACACAGCCCAAGCTTACTTACTGCTAACATGTACAACTTTGCAACCAAACGCTGTATACAGATGTTACAGAATTTGATGGTTAAGTTGAATCGATGGAAATGTTTTAGGTATGACAGACAACGATTGGTATTGAAGGAAATCCATAACTGCCAGTATATTACTTGTATGAACCCAACAGCTGGAAGCTTCTCTATCAACCCCAGACTGCAGGTACAGAAGTACAAAGGCACACACACACATACTCACACAAATATACTGTATTTATGAAAATACTATTGTCAGCATTACCACAGAACTACGTTCTATCACCATGATTTTCATTGTACCTTTACTTTATTAGCATTTTAGACAATGTTAGACCATGCTTTTCCTACCATATATATAAACACAGAATAAACTAGACCAGTAGTTGGAAAAAAAAACAATTTATGCACCTTAAATTTGGCTCATTGAAAGATTACAGAGGCAGTTTATAGAGTAATTATAAGTATAAATGTAAAATTTGAACCCCTATAGACTCCCGGTAATAATTCTTAATTTTTCCTGTCTCAATTCCAGAGACATTTCTCAGTGTTTGCAGTGCATTTCCCCAGTGCTGATGCACTAGCTACCATCTTCTCCAGCATCTTGTCAGCTCATTTCCTTCAGGGAGGATTCAGCTACGGAGTCTCTCGCTCAGTTGGAACTCTCATACAGGTCCATTAACAGTATCGCTGCACCATTTGTCTACATCAAGGCGGCCTAATTTGCTCTTTTTTCTTATGCATGCACAACTTTGGTCTAACATTTTATCAACTGTTATATCCACAACCTCGCCTTGTCTGTTCGTCTGTGCTAATACCTTTTGGTTCTGCTCATCCAGGCAGCTATCTGTCTGCACCAGAAAATCAGCCAGAACTTCCTCCCAACAGCCATACGCTTCCACTACATCTTTAACCTGCGAGACCTCTCCAACATATTCCAGGTAACACCCTACGGACAGTCATCCAAAATACAAATAAAATGCAAAACTTTGCTAAGAGAAGTAAATGAAGTGACGTTTAATGATATTCACAGTAAATCTTAAGTTAATAGTTCAGGAATAACAGCAGCTGGATAACTAAATACTAATCGTTTGGGGATGTATCATTTTTGTGTTAATGTTGATCCAGCAGAGAGGCTGCTAATGTCAAGTGTAATGTCATCACGTGGTTATTTACTCTGTGATGTGTAGGGCATCCTGTTCGCCCTGCCAGAGAGTATACGTTACCCCATAGACCTGGTTCACCTGTGGCTCCATGAGAGCTCCAGGGTTTACTCTGACAAACTGATGGAGGAAAAGGACGTAGAACTTTTCAATAAAATCCTTCTGGACACTGGCAAGAGGTATTTTGAGGTAAGAAACAAGAAACATACAGCAACACCTTTATCATTAAAGTCTTTAAAAATGTTCAGTATTAGACCACAAATATTTTTTTGATCAGTGCAACAAAATAGAATAAATAGCACTCATGATGTTTCTAGGCAATCTACATGTTCTGTGTGAAAGTATGCAGTACATTTTTATCCACTGAAGGACAGTTTAACTTTGCCCCGTTCAGTATTTTCATGTTGGTTTTTTTCTGTTTCCGCCAATTTGCTCCAGGGAATAGATGAGTCTGTTTTTATCCACCAGCCTTTGGTGTATTGTCACTTTGCCCAGGGAGTGGGAGAGCCTCGCTATCACCAGGTTTGATGCATTCATACACACAAAAGCTACACAGTGCTGTGCCAGCCTGGACTAAATGTTGCACCTTTCAAGCATCCATTTATTTTTTATCACCAGTGATAATAAAATGACTGAGTTTAAATGTTTTTGACTTCAATCAATTTAGTATGTAGATCTTCTGTAGCTCACATATCCAGTGGCATAATGACACAAATTGTGCTGTCATGTCTGATCTGTCAGGAAATAAATGAGGATGAATTCACAGTCATTAGCAAACTGATTGCCTTTCTTTTGTATTTAGAGTAACTTAATGTCATTATATATCTGGATGTCACCACATACTGATTTGAACACTGGCTAGTCTTTAGAATAGAATAGAGCCAGGTTCATTAGTTTATTTGCCTGTCTTGTCAGGCTTCAGACTGGGAAAAGCTCCAGAAGACACTGGCTGATGCTCTGGAACATTATAATGAGCTGCACGCTGTCATGGACCTGGTATTGTTTGAAGAAGCAATCCAGCATGTGTAAGAAACACACACACAGACACGTGTATACAGTCAGACACATGCTAACACACACAAAGAGGGATGTAGAGATTAGTGCAAATGTAAATCACAGACAATAAACATAGCATTTAGTCTGGTTTTTGCACTCAGATGTCGCATCAGTCGCATCCTGGAGGCCCCCTATGGTAACGCCCTGCTGGTGGGGGTGGGTGGCAGCGGGAAGCAGAGTCTGTGTCGACTAGCTGCCTTTCTCAGCACGCTGGAAGTTTTCCAGATCACGCTGCGTAAAGGATACGGCATCAATGACCTCAAGGTAAACATGCATCCATAAATGTACAACAGACATAAAATGTCATCTCAATATTGTCATGAAAAGTTGATATTCCTGCTTGACACAATAAATGCTCTTTAGAACATAGAATATTGCTTTTCTTCTCTTTCTTACTTTCTCCATCATTTCTGACACTCTTCTTCCTTTTGTCCCTTTGCTGCAACCCTCAATGCAGAGTGATATAGCAGCATTGTACATAAAGGTGGGAGTGAAGAACATTGGCACAGTGTTCCTTCATACGGACGCACAGATTCCAGATGAACGTTTTCTGGTGCTCATCAACGATATGCTGGCCTCAGGTTTGGCTACACTGACTCTAAATGAGAATCTCTCTTTTTATTAGTTTAATAGTTCTGCTTTATTTTTGTAAAATCTTCTGATGTAAAATCCAAGGAATTAATGTGCTTTCACACTTTTTTTTGCATGAATACTGTACCAAGGACTGAGAGCACGAATTCAACAGCAGTTTGCTGAGGGAAAATTTCTCATTTCTCAGAGCAGAGTTTTGTATTTTGTATTGCGAGCCAAGGAGACACGCTTTATACAGACACATGTAGCACTGGCTGCTGAAGCAACATTCCTCGCCAAACTTTGTCACACAGTTTTATTGCATTTCATTAACATGATTCATGATATTTGTGGATAAAAGGATTTTGTTCAAAATGCCATAAAAATCTGATTCCTGTAACCTTTTTATATATATATATATATATATATATATATATTTTTTTTTTTTTTTTTTTTTTTTTTACAAACTTTGTGCAGTAATTTAAAAAAATCGTTGTGAGGGACAAACACATCAATAATGTAAAAGGGAGCAGCTGTGGCTTGAAAGTAGGAACAAACATACACTGAGCTTCCATTGATTGTGTCGTTCAGGGGATATTCCAGACCTGTTTAGTGATGAAGAAGTGGATATGATTGTAACATCGATCCGCATGGAGCTGAGGGGATTAGGACTCATAGATACCAGAGACAACTGCTGGAGCTTTTTCATCGAAAGAATACGAAGGCAGCTCAAGGTCTAAAATAGAATTTATTACTTCATATTAAACCATGCAACAAGTGTGATATATCAATGTTGTCCTTGTTATTGGCTCTTCATGTCGACCTTTTTCTACTACATCCAGGTGGTCTTGTGTTTCTCTCCAGTCGGATTCACGTTGCGCACACGTGCACGGAAGTTTCCAGCTTTAGTAAATTGCACTGCCATTGATTGGTTTCACCCTTGGCCTCAGCTTGCTCTGCAGTCTGTCAGCTCTACATTCATAGAGAAGATACCTGGGCTGGAGGTAACAACGCACTTCTCTTAAGGAGAAGTGAAATGCATATGTATTAATGGTGGGACGTAATGAAAAAAATTTATCCAACTAATTAGAGTCTTTGTAATCAATTTATCACAATTAATCACATTTTTGCCAAATAGCAATATTTGATACAATAAACAAAGTTTTTCATTTCAAATAAATTTTGGTTGATGACTGAGTTAATAAACCAGAACTGTCATAGGTAACGTGTCCGAAGGATCGTCAATTTCTCGCATCCCATTCATTGTCTATGTGAAACGCACCACATTGCATGCTGGTTCCATTGCAGTGCATTTGGAACTGCGTTCCAGTGCGTCTCCCTGGAGCTCATTTGCATAAAGTAGACTTGACTTCTACTTTATGCAAATTGGATGCGGCCCTCGGAGGTCCGACACATCGCGAAATAGTCGTTAAACATCTAAACTAGCTGTAGCTGAACTAAAACGAGGACAGATTCAGCAACTGCGCAGCATATTTCTTGCCTCAAATGCTTTCAGAAACACTTTTTGCCGAAATGTTTTTGTGATAAAAGAGAAAGTTTGCGGCCAAGTCACCATGTTGGTCCGATGCTTCTACCCAACTGAAACTAAAGAGCTGTCATGTGACCAGCTAGTGACCCGCTACAGTGCGTCCTGTGCATCTTCTTCAAGGCTGGCAAACAGACTTTAGGTTTATTACCGCCACCTATCGGGCTTGTGAAATTAGGGAACTGAGAAAGGTGTGATTCAATGCGTTATTTTTTTAACACGTTAATTTTTTCTGTAATTAATTAGTTGAAATTAACGCGTTAAAGTCCCAGCCCTTATATATACATGTACAAAGTGTCACGTCGTCTGTGAAGAAACTTAAAGGCACATGGTTTAAATGTACTAACGCTATACTAACTATGCAAGCGTCTCAAATAATAGAAATTCTGATATATATTCTGTAATATCCATGCGTTTAAACAACATAAACAGTATTTGTGTGGCTAATTAATGTGTATTATTAAGATTATTAAATATGTCTAATACTTATCAATCTGTTATTAGAAATATTGTTACTACTTGTAGTATACAGTGATCATTTCCTAAATCCATGCGTGTGTTTATGCTGTGCAGCCAAATGTGAGGGCCTCCATCAGCGAGTTCATCTCCTATGCCCACACTTGTGTCAATGAGGTGAGAGTTACTGCAAAGCGCTGTGAGCAATCATCACTCTTGACATCTTTGACATGATTTTTTTGATTACACCATACAGGTGAGTGTCAAGTACCAGCAGAATGAAAAGCACTTCAACTACACTACTCCAAAGAGCTTCCTCGAGTTCATGAAGCTGTATGGCAACCTGCTGGGGAAAAAACGCACAGAGCTGGCCCAGAAGATGGAAAGATTAGAGAACGGACTGCAAAAACTGCAGACGACCGCCTCACAGGTTAGTAAATATAGTCCATATTAGACAAATGCAAGCCAAAGTTTGCTATCGTTATTCTGTCTACCATTGGAGTTTCTGTTTCTGTTTTTTTAGGTGGAGGACCTCAAAGCCAAGTTAGCAGTGCAAGAGGTGGAGCTGTGGCAGAGGAACACAGATATTGAGGCTCTCATTGCTAAGATAGGACAACAGACAGACAAGTTGAACCAAGAGAGAGCTGTAGCTGATTCTGAAGAGCAGAGGGTAAGAGTGTGATTCTAAGGCCTCTCAAGCAGCAACACAAGGGACATGAAGCCTGTATTATGAGCACATTTTGAGGTTCATTTAATGCCACTTTCTCAGTGAGAGGGTCAACAGGGAACCGAGGGAAGAGGAGTCATTACATTGAAAAGAAATAACCCAAAACAGCAACAGTCTATTCAAAGTGCACAGATGACTTCACACATCTTTTTGTGAGTGTTCAGGTGGCATCAATTCAAGCTGAAGTGACCAAACAGCAGCAGGAGACTGAGGAAGACTTGGCCAAGGCTGAACCTGCCCTACAGGCAGCCAACACAGCCCTCAATACACTAAACAGGGTAAAACACATAAATACAGGGACCTGAATCCTTTCACCACGTTTTATTTGTTTTATTTTACTGCACTCCGTTTGTTTTATGTGTCCGTTGTACTAAAAGAAAGACAAGTTACAAGGTTGTCTCCATTCCAGCCCCTTAAATGAAAATGTGTGTGTGTGCGTGCATGTGATTGTGTGTGATCCAGCTGAACCTGACAGAGCTGAGGACGTTTCCCAACCCTCCAGCTATTGTCACCAATGTCTCAGCAGCTGTTCTGGTGCTACTGGCTCCCCAAGGCCGAATCCCCAAAGATCGCAGTTGGAAAGCTTCCAAGATAGTCATGAGCAAGGTGATATTTTACAGTGAAGTCTTGTGGTTTTTTGTTGATTAATGGCTGGATACCACTAAGCCAAAAAGTCCATCACAAATAAATCCCCTAAACTGCTGAAATAACATGGTTTTGCTTTTTAAAATTATTTATGGCAGTTTTGCTCTTTTTCCTTCTACAACTTTAAACTGAATATTTATTTTTAGAGTGAATGCTTCATATTTTTTGCAGTGTACAATGGCTGCTAGTATTTTATCACTCCCGACATTACTCTGCTCCTATTTTATCTCAGTGAATCCTGGTTGTAATGTATAAATGTGAAAAAGAGGTTTAGAGAAGCACTGTGATACATCAGATTGTGGAGCTTTGGATTTTTATTTTATTCTACTTCCTTATTCCTGCTCACGATTTAGAATCCAAAAAGCCTGCAGGGATATTTATAACGGGAGACTGTGATGTGATGACACCATTTTATCTAATGCACACACACACACACACCTTTGCACACAAATGCACCCCCAGGTGGATGACTTCCTGCAGGCTCTGGTGAACTTCGACAAAGAGCACATCCCCGAGGCCACAGTGAGGTGTGTGAGAGACGAGTACCTCAGCGACCCGGAGTTCAACCCCGACTTTGTGCGACAGAAATCCTCGGCCGCCGCAGGGCTTTGTTCCTGGGTGATCAACATCGTACGATTCCACGAGGTGCCCAGCTGTCACATATATTTACCATCATCCATGCTAATCATAAGTGATGTTTTTCCCTGTACAGCACTGTGTTCTTGTTTTTTCATAGGTTTATTTTCTGTCTCCCCAACACTTACGCTGCCCCGGATAGATTTTTGTAAGTACATCTCTTCTTTGCTGTCGTTATTGTACAGTTTTAAATGTGGATAATGTGTAATATTTTATGAATGGGCCGTTCATGATAACAACTAATCATTACGTAATTTTACATGTACGTGTGTCTCCAGGTTTTCTGTGAGGTGGAGATGAAGAGGATGTGTCTGTCTCAGGCTAACGCTGATTTGGCCGAAGCTGCTGAGAAACTAGAGGTCATCAGGAAGAAACTCACTGTAAGCCTTTTTAGATCATTGTGTATTTCTTATGTTTGTGTTTCTGTTGCTTGTGTATCTGTATATGTACATCAGGGTATTTCCTACGACTTCGCACTGTGTTAGCAGACTGTGTTTTTCTGTATTTCCTGACTATTTAATAACCAAAAATGTCTATTATGCTTGAGGGGGCACTTTAAAGTCCTTCAGGGGAAATCAAAAATCCCTCTATGCCAGGAAAACACTGCAGATTTAATTATTTACTGTTGGACAACAAATTAATTAATTGTTCTTTACAACAACAGCAAATCACTTGCATTTTGCTGTGTTTTCTGCTGTTTTTTGTTAGGTCCTACAACTCTGAGTGCTGTTGGCAATAGCTTTTGATAGGCTGGTTAATGTATACACTGTCACTTGTCCTGCAGCAGTTTCTCTACAGTTTTAATTGTTCCTCAAAGCATTTTATTAGCTTGTTGAACAACTGGTAATTGAATTCTTTTTGAAGTACATAAAATGTAATATGCAGGGTAACATTTAGTTTTATTACAATAATTGCTTGGTCCCAGACAGTTTGCACACAGTGTTAAAATAGGTAATGTCATAATGTTTGTAAGAAATGCTTCCAGAATATCTACAGCCACAATACAAGTCATTATATTTGCATCTGTTCCTCTTGTCTTCTTCCTCAGGAGCTGGATAGTAGTCTGGAAACTCTCACAACTGCATTTGAAAAAGCCACATCAGAGAAACTTAGCTTTCAGGAAGAGGTCAACCGCACCAACAAGACAATAGAACTAGCCAATCGACTCGTCAAAGGACTGGAGGTGAGCATAACAGCTGGTAACAGATCGTTTTCATTCATTTTTGTGACCATATAACTCTGTGTACTTTTGTGCATTTGATTACATTGAAATATTTGGGGAGCAAAATGCTGTTCCCTGTGCAACAGTGAAAGCAACTGTATGTATCTGTGTGTGCATTTCAGAGTGAGAATGTGCGCTGGGCTCACTCAGTGGCTCAGTACCATGAACAGGAGGAAACTCTCTGTGGGGACGTCCTCCTAACCGCAGCTTTCATCTCTTATGCCGGTTCCTTCTCTAAGAAGTACAGAGGGGAGCTGCTGGACAACCTCTGGATGCCGTTCCTGCGCACACAGAAGGTTACAGCCTTAAAACCACTGAAATATTCTCCTACAATTGTTCGACAATTCGAGTTACGCCCTCAGCTGCCTGTCCCTTCCACAGCTGGTTCACTTCAGATTTCTACGTTAACCACCATCTCGTTCCGGTATGAATAAACACGTCTGCTTCTCTTCATCAGATGCCCATTCCTATGACAGGAGGCTTGGATCCAGTGTCGATGCTGACTGATGATGCGATGGTGGCTCAGTGGAACAATGAAGGCTTGCCAGGAGACAAAATGTCCACTCAGAATGCGACCATCCTTACTAACTGTGAGGACTAGTTTTAGATCAATCATCCCGTCGTGGCGGAGACCGGCTCTTTATTACAATCAAAACAAACTGTACAGTGCAGTGTTCGCTGTGTAAAACAGGCAAATCTCCATATGTAGGTAATGTGTGTATTTTTGCAGGTGAGCGTTGGCCTCTCCTCATTGACCCTCAGCTGCAAGGCATCAAGTGGATCAAGAGTCGCTATGGCAACAGCCTCAAGGTTGTCAGTCTTGGCCAGAAAGGGTGAATGTTTCTATTTTTAGCATTTTAAAGTGTTGATTTTGGCTTTCAAAAGAAATCTCTGCAATACCTTTAAGTACTGTATATTGTACAATTTATCCGTCACATTCAAACACATTCAGCTCTGTTTGTGGGAAAGCTTTTAGCTTGAAGTTTGCCTAGAAGCATTCTAACACAACATACACTTGCTACCATTAACGCTTCCTCTTTTTCTTCTGCATATGTTATTTTTATTTTACCTGTGTGGAACAATTGAAATTATGAGCGTAGATGCGTTTTTTTCATTTTTATCTACTAATGTTTAATGTTGCTCCAGATATGTAGATGTTATTGAGCAGGCTGTAGTGGCAGGAGACACTGTCCTCATTGAGAACCTAGAGGAGACCATTGACCCCGTTATTGACCCGCTGCTGGGGCGACACACTATCAAGAAGGGCAGGTAACATGCAGACACACAATTGTGCACGAGTATAAAAAAAACACAACCATCTGTTCTTAACATCATCTACACTCTCTCCTCTCTGTCCTGCTGCCACAGCTGTATAAAGGTTGGGGACAAAGAGTGTTTCTTCCATCCAGGCTTCAGACTAATTCTCCACACGAAGTTAGCCAACCCTCACTATAAACCAGAGATTCAAGCACAGACCACTCTCATCAACTTTACAGTGACCAGGGATGGACTGGAGGACCAGCTCCTCGCCCAGGTGGTTAATCAGGAGAGACCAGACCTGGAGCACCTTAAGGTGGGACAGATACGTTGTTATGGGCGTTATAGGTTCAATAACTTCAAAAAGAGTCTTCAAGCAGTCTTCAGAGTCTGATGCGAATAATGTTTATTCAATACAGAGGCTGTAAGAACAAAATCTCGAGATTTTAACTGACTACACAAAGTGGTACATCGTCCTTTATATTCATACAAACTTCTTCGAAACACTGCTCTTCAGTTCTGGAAAGCCACAACCCACCATGTTAAGACCCAATCAGGATGTATATGATGTAATCTTATCAAAAGTTAGACCACCTCCTCATTTTTATTTCTGCTAGCCTGACCTAGGTTTCAACTCACAAGGGCAGAGAAGAGAGGGCATGAACTTCCTTTCTCATGCCTTGTATGGGCTCCATAGGCTTCCGTTGGGTTGCCGCGTTCCACAGGATTATTTAGTGTACTCATCACTTCAATTGAGACATTAGGTCTTCCCATCTTATCATTGTTAGCTCATAAATTTAATTCACACATCCTATTTGTCTACTTTATCATTTGTTCAATCTTAAAATACCACAACAGCTAGTAAATATCAGTCTTTTCTTTCTGATGTATATTATAGAAGCAATGATGTCTAAATGTAATTAATTCCTAGTTTTGGTTCATTTTTGGCTTTTTTTGTATGTTTTGTTTGCATAATCTCCCTGCAGAGTGAACTGACAAAACAGCAGAACATGTTTAAGATCGAGCTGAAGCTTCTGGAGGACGAGCTGCTCACCAGACTGTCTGCTGCAGAAAGTAACTTCCTTGGTGATAATGTGCTGGTGGAGAAGCTCGAAACGACAAAGCACACTGCTGCTGAGATTGAGATGAAGGTATTGGGGTAAATTTATGCATAATGGTAACAACATGAGTGGAATATTTTAATTATTATTAACCTCCAGTGTTTACCCTTTAAGTTCTCTCCTATTCTCCACTTTTGTTTGTTGTACCTTCTGTAACTGTCTTCCCTGCCCTTTTCGTCCCTCGTTCTTAGGTTCTAGAAGCCAAAGTTAATGAAGTGAAGATAAATGAGGCTCGAGAACACTACCGCCCCGTTGCCGTCAGAGCTTCTCTCCTCTACTTCATCATGAATGATCTCAACAAGATCAACCCCATGTACCAATTCAGCCTCAAGGTAAACGCTACAGAGTACAGGAGCTGACTCACAGCCGGGAACAAAGTAATTGGATTTAAAGTAGGCAGAAGTGCATGTCAGCTTGGTGTTGTAACCGCAGTTTAAGCACTGCGAAACACAGGGAACATTGCTGTAATTTGTCACGTAACAATTCCATCCAACAGATTGATTCTACCTCTTGTTCTCAGGCCTTTAACGTTGTTTTCCACAAAGCGGTGGAGATGGCGGAGGCCTGCGAGGACGTACAGAGCAGAGTAAACACCCTCATAGACTGTGTCACGTACTCCACCTTCAACTACATCAGCAGGGGACTGTTTGAGAGAGACAAGCTCACCTTTACGGCACAGCTGGCCTTCCAGGTGTGTAGGTGTTTGTGTTAGTGTCAGACAGAGACTGTGTTTTGTCCCTGACTGCATTCTTCCCCTTTAGTTGCTGCTGATGAGCAAGGAGATAGATGTGAGAGAGCTCGACTTCCTGCTACGCTTCAACATTGACCACAGCTATAACAGCCCCCTTGACTTTCTGTCCAACTCAGCATGGAGCGCCATCAAGGTTCACAAGCACACACACACACACACACACACACACACATACACGCAGACACACACACACACAGGCTGTTCTTGCTGCAGGTACACAAATTACACTGCAAATCACCACCTGCTGTCCCTTGTTTTTGCTCAGGTGATGAGTTTTACTGATGAGTTTCGTGGTCTGGATCGGGACATTGAAGGTTCACCTAAACGCTGGAAGAAGCTGGTGGAGTCGGAGTGTCCTGAGAAGGAGAAGTTTCCTCAGGAGTGGAAGGGGAAAAGTTCTCTGCAGAAACTGATCATGATGAGAGCCCTGAGACCTGACCGCATGACCTATGCTCTCAGGTGATTAATAATGTTACATGTTTCTTATATATCACCCCTTCATCTGATCCATTTAAAGTTTTTGTATTTTGCTGATATCTGTTTTATCTTTGTCCTCTAAACAAAATGGAAAAAGCATGTTTGGAAATCTGTATTTATCTATTGATATCATTACAGTGGACATTTAGGTCCATGTTGTTGCTGCCTTTTTAAAACCATAGCTACTCTTCCTGTCGGTCTACTGTAGGAACTTTGTGGAAGAGAAGCTCGGAGTAAAGTATACAGAAGGCCGAAAGACTGAATTTGCAAAGTCCTTTAGAGAAAGTGGTCCAGGCTCTCCTGTGTTTTTCATCCTCTCCCCTGGAGTGGATCCACTTAAAGACATGGAATCTCTGGGTACTGTTCACAAAGAAGCTGCACACACACACAAATACATCATCATGTACTTCTGCTACACTCATTCCATATTCATGTTAAGTTATTGAAAGAAGTGTCCCAGTAACTGCTTTACAATGCAGTGATAGCTCCATAAAAATGTAATGACTGTATACAAGAAATGTTAAAGAGACAGAACTAGTATAATAGAAACAATAAGCGTGATCAGTGCACATAAAGGATGTTTTACAGAGTTTTACGGTGTAATTACAAAAGGCTAGTCATTTTTGTTCTTTGAATGTGAATTTTTAGTCTATGAATGTATGAAAAAA
Source organism: Amphiprion ocellaris (assembly GCF_022539595.1). Classification (NCBI taxonomy): domain Eukaryota; kingdom Metazoa; phylum Chordata; class Actinopteri; family Pomacentridae; genus Amphiprion; species Amphiprion ocellaris. The sequence continues at coordinate 13,367,503 of NC_072775.1, read as the reverse complement.
AAATTCCATCCTGTGTGTTCCCAGGAAGGAAGCTGGGCTTTACTATCGACCTTGGAAAGCTTCACAATGTCTCCTTGGGTCAGGGACAGGAAACTGTTGCTGAAGTCGCCATGGAAAAGGCTGCCAAGGAGGGTCACTGGGTTATATTGCAGGTCTGCTTGCAAGAAAAATGGTTTTATGTTGCATGTTTGGATAGAGAGACACCTATTTCATCATAGTGTAGAAATATTTGACTGATAACCAATACCTGTAGTTCTGAATGTATAGAATTAAAGATATACATTTTTTTAGTTCATAAAGGGCAGTTTGCAAATTAAATGAAAATATAAATGTATTTTTTTGTATTTCCTGTGGGTTGTTGTGTGCTGTCACCTTCTGTTTTGTTGTGTGTAATAATTAAGTTTTTATTTATGTCTTTCCCTGATATTTCCCTACAGAACATCCATCTGGTTGCTCGCTGGCTGGGTGCACTTGAGAAGCTCTTGGAGCGCTGCTGTGAAGACAGCCATCCAGACTACAGGGTGTTTATGAGCGCAGAACCAGCATCTACACCTCAGGAACACATCATCCCACAGGTACAGTTACCTTACTTCATCTCAGCATTGAGCACATACACATAGTGAAAGTATACTGTAAAATATCCTAAAGGAGTTAAGTCTAATCAGCTTACTTGTTCTAGTTTACATAATGTAAACATATGCATTTGGTAAATTCCTTTTAGCTTACCTTGAAATGCTGAGTTGAATGGCTGAAGTCTATAAGAAACAAAACTACCATATAAGCAATAAAAGCAGACTTCCCAGGTTGCATTGCTAGAGTTAAACCTCCCCAGAAACTCTTGTTTTTTTATAGTTTTAGAAAACAGACATGATCAAAACTTGCTGTGTGTCTTTGCCAAATTAAGTTCTAGTTGTTTCTTTTTATAATAATCAAAACAACTCTGCCTATGACAAAGATTAGCATTGAATTCAGTCCTTACACAAAAACTATAAAAGCAAAGAGGGTCTATCTGTAACCGCTGTCTATGTGACTTGTTGATTCAACGTAAAATCTTCAGTTTATGAAACATTTTTTCTCAAGTTCATTTTATTGAACTCAGCCAGTTTTACACTTTTACCACTCATAAGATGACTTTGATACAATTGGTCAACTGAAGCACAGTTCACTCACATCTTTAAGGCATCAGAGGAACTTACATTTCTAAGCTGATCGAACTTAATATGATTTACAATGTTTGCTCCCACGTCTTTACCCACAATGTATTTCTCCTGCAATGTTCATTATTGTTCTGTACTTCGTGACACCAAAAGCAGATGTAAACATTTTTATCTTACGTGATTTACTCAGGGCATTCTGGAAAATGCTATCAAGATCACCAATGAACCGCCTACAGGCATGCATGCCAATTTGCATGCTGCTCTGGATAACTTTGACCAGGTGAGTTCATCTGCGTTGTGCTAATAGTGCCTGTATTTTTACAGTTTTATTCATTTTCTTATTTATACGGTTGTTATTCCCTCTCTAGGACATCCTGGACCAGTGTAGCCGCGAGCAAGAGTTCAAGACCATCCTCTTCTCTCTGTGCTACTTTCACGCCTGTGTGGCAGAAAGGAGGAAGTTTGGACCTCAGGGTTGGAACAGGAAGTATCCGTTCAACACCGGAGACTTGACTATATCAGTCAATGTCCTGTACAACTACCTGGAGGCTAACGCACAGGTGAGGTGTGTTTGTGCTGTGGGTGGGCCACAGGATGATGAGGCTGCATAAAGATGGTGATTGTACTGGCAGTGATTTTTATGATTATGCTGATGAAGGTGCCATGGGAGGATCTGAGGTATCTGTTTGGGGAGATCATGTATGGAGGACACATCACTGACGACTGGGACCGACGGCTCTGCAGGACGTACCTGGAGGAATACATGCAGCCCAACCAGGTTAGTATGTGTGCACTGGTATTGTGTGGTCACATTCGGCAGTTTTCTGCCAAACAAAAACCGGCTTCTGTGCAGATATTATACAGCAGCCAGATTTAACTGTTTTTCTAGTGCAGGCTTGGGCCATTTTGGGCAGAAATTCAGCTCCAGTTAGCAGCAGTCTGGCTAGTTTTTGGCCAGACTTCTTATGAAAGCTCAGAAGCTGAATGTTTTGGCATGAGTGTCTGGCAACCAGGTATACTAGACTATGGAGTTTTGGCCACTTGGGATGGAATAATGTGATGTTTTGTACTTGAGACCTAAAGCTAACAATCCTTCCTCTCTCTTTTTTTACAACATAGTTTGACCGGAAGCTTTCACTGGCACCTGGGTTTGTTGTCCCCTCCAACTTGGATTACCAGGTAAGCTTGGATGGATGGATGGATGGATGGATGGATGGATGGATGGATGGATGGATGGATGGATGGATGGATGGATGGATGGATGGATGGATGGATGGATGGATGGATGGATGGATGGATGGATGGATGGATGGATGGATGGATGGATGGATGGATGGATGGATGGATGGATGGATGGATGGATGGATGGATCTTAAAACTTTATAGTCAGATCTTCCTAAGTTATCCAGTGTGTAATAGAAATGTTTAATCAGTGATCCTTGATGAATTTAGGGTAAGAGTATATTTCCAATTAGGGCAGTTTATACACTGAACACATCTGACTGAAAAGTTCACTAAATAAATGGGTCACGTTGCATCTCCAGGGCTACCATGATTTCATAGATGAGATGCTGCCCCACGAGAGCCCAGTGCATTATGGGCTGCACCCCAACGCAGAAATTGAGTTCTTAACAGTGACGTCAGATAACCTTTTTCACACTCTGCTGGAGATGCAGTCTCCTGATGCAGTGATGGGGGAGGGAGCTTCACAGACGCTGGAGGAGAAGGTAGCTGCACACATTGAGTCATGCCTTTATGGGATTAGTTTTTTATTGAAAGAAATTGAAAAATAGTACTTTTTATTAACTGAAGCCAAACCAACATAAAAAAAAACAGTACTTGCACACAAATTGTATTTATTTACTCACAATACCACTACTTTTTAATGACTACTACTTCCCTAGTTTTAGGAGAAATAAAGCAGAGAGGAGTGATATCAGTTAATTTTCTTCCTATGCTCTGATTATTTCCTCACTCTAACCTCCTCCAGGTGAAAACGATTTTAGATGAAGTGCTGGAAAAGCTGCCTGAGGAGTACAATATGTCCGACATCACCTCCAAGACAGCTGAACGCTCCCCGTACATCCTGGTCTGCTTTCAAGAATGTGAGCGCATGAACACACTCATTTCTGAGATCCGCCGATCGCTGAAGGAGCTTGACCTTGGACTCAAGGTGGGTTTATACCTCTGCGTGTTTGTGTGTTTGATTACACTGGAGCTTTGTGGGATTAGTTCTACCTTCGTTTGAATGAACAGATAGACGGATGTAACAGACAGTTAGTATGTAACTAGATAGTCTGGTTGCGCCGATCAAAGATTTTCCTCCTTTACTAGTAGACTAGTTCACTAGTCATCGCACATATATAATATTAATGTAATTCTCTAAATACACTAACATGATTAATACTGTGCTACATTATAGAGAAATGTAAAACCACAGCTAATGGGCATTTAAAATATAAATTAAAATATAAATATTAAAAGCACACACACGTAGCGAACCAGTTAATGATTGTGAATGTTTATGAAAAAAACAAGGACACTGAACATTTTGTTAGTCTCATCATATAACACACCTCTGGGTGAAAAAGCACAGCCAGTAAACACCTTCTCCTTGGTACAACAGAATCCAAAGGATTCTTCCTTAATGCTGAATTCAGTCTGTGACTGACTCATGCCAGCCCTGCTTAATAAAACACATTTGGCTGCTACATCAGTAGACTGTCAAAAGATCCAATAAGGTTTTACCCACCCTTTCTGTTTCTTTACCATTCATGGTGCAGGGGAGCGCTTGAATCTTGAGTATTCATGTCGCTGTCTTGGGTTCGTGCTTTAGTCTCTAACATGATCCCAAACTTTGGAAGGAGGCATGTAAAGCACGGGCTGTTGTTTGCAGCAGAGTTTGTGTCTAACCAAATAAACAATGTGAGGACGAAATGAATCTCCAATAACTTCTATTATCTTCTCTGTCATGAATTCCCAGAAAAGTGCAAAATACAAATAAACTGATTTTCCTGTTTTGCCAGCAGCTGGTTGAGACACTAAATACACTGGTGTCTGAACTTTTACGTTATCACATTTCACTGATGTTAAGTTGCTACGTGTAGCACTTCTGGTGTGTGTATTCAGAGTGATGTAACAGCTAAATCTCTTTGCCAAAGGGTGAACTGGCCATGTCCTCTGAGATGGAGAAGCTGCAGACTGCCTTGTTCTTTGACAATGTCCCTGATACCTGGACCAAGCTGGCCTACCCCTCCACCTACAGCCTCTCTATATGGTATCAGTTTGCCTGAGTGTTGTCATTTAAAAAATGTGAGGAAAAATTATCAAAATCAAGCTTCTTCTTTCTTTGTGTATAAGCTACTGTTTTTTTTATGCATAGTGTCTCAAGAATAGAATTAGCTGCTTGAGATACTGCATTGTTAGACATTACAGAAAGTAATTCATAATTCTACAGCTTTCTACAGTGTCCAGATGACTGGCATTATCCAATCAGCTGTCCTGTTGTGTTCAGGTATAATGATGTGATGCAGCGTTGTAAAGAGCTGGACAGCTGGACTCAGGACCTTTCTCTCCCCAGTGTCGTCTGGATTTCTGGATTGTTTAACCCCCAGTCCTTCCTCACTGGTAATGCTCATTTGTGCATACAGATAAGAGCTCTACCATGGCATACAGTTTCCTCTCTTGCTCCATTGTTTGTCCACACATCGTTAATCCTCAGTCTTTTCATCGTGTCCTTGCTTTAAAGCTGTGATGCAGTCTCTGGCACGTAAGAACGAGTGGCCTCTGGATAAAGTGAACCTGACAGTGGATGTGACCAAGAAGTTTAAAGAGGAATTCAACCAGCCTGCCAGGGAGGGTGCATATGTGTATGGACTCTACATGGAAGGTAGACAAACGCTGGCTTTTATTAGCTGTATATTGTGGTGCTACTTGAAGGGCCCTGGGTTTAATCCATGAGCAAGATACTGTTGCCAAATTTTCTCCTCAGACATTTGATTTTTCTCATTTTTAATATTTAAGTAACTTTCTTTTAAACAAAGTCATTCTGTCGTTCTCTCTCCTTTTCACCCATCTTTCCGAAGGCGCTAGATGGGACACTCAGACCGGGGTGATCACCGAGGCCAGGCTAAAAGAGTTGACCCCTGCCATGCCTGTCATCTCTGTAAGGGCTGTCCCCAATGACCGCCAGGAGACCAGGAATATCTATGAGTGTCCACTCTACAAGACCAAGATCAGAGGACCCACATATGTTTGGACTTTTAGTCTCAAAACCAGGGAGCGGCCTGCCAAATGGGTGCTGGCTGGAGTGGCTCTGCTGCTCAGTGTGTGAGGGGGAGCTTCGAGGTCATGAGATGAGACGGATTTGATATCTGGCAAAGTAGATGTGTAGCTGGTGTTTAAAAAGAAGGTCCTCAGCTGTTTGATGTCCTTTTTGTACTTACTTGTCTATTTTAAATACAGGTCAATATGTACAAATAATGTAGGATGGAGGCTAATTTTAGCAGAGCAAAATCAATGATGGAATGAAATCGGATTTCTTTTTTATTGAAAAATGATAAAATATACAGAAAGAAATGCCAAAAATTCACACACTAGATCACAGTTAGAGCTGATAAAGTCAAAGCATGTTTTCAACAAATCAAATCTACAAACTACAAGATGCTCTGTAAGCAGGGGGAAAACGATAGACAGTGCTGCTTCATTAGAGCGCCATTCAAGTGTGTTATTTTGTAACACTTGTACCTCTTACAGTATGTTATGCAGCAGTTTTAATAGCACATTAAATTACACAGGTGAAGTCATTCTGACAACATGACCAGACAACTTCTAATTGTCTTTTTTTTTGCTCCTTCCTGCTTCACAGTACACATGGGTGTAGTAATCATCCATTCAATTAAAAAAAATAACAAAAGAAATGTGTGTATACCAGCTGTTTGAACCGGAGCTTGTAAAGCACATACTATAGCTCGGATACTGTATGTGCTAACAAGTCAAAATCTTTCTAGTTTGGCCTCTGTGTCTTTAGGTGTGTTTTCTGTGCGTGTGTCTGCTAACGTGTGTTTTCTAGTCGCTGTCAGACCAGTCGAGCTCCATCATGTCCATGGCCGCTGTCGCCATGTTGATCTTGGTTCCGTGTCTCACGCTGCAGCTCTTCACAGAGTTCTGATTGGACGACGACCGCATGCTCACCTGCACCCCAGAGTGACCGATGACCCCCATCTCGCCTCTAATCTTTTGGCTGATGGCTTCACTGACGTCGCCTCTCACTCCCTGGACTACAACCCCCATGTCACTCCTGCGACCCCTGACCCCCAGCTCGCTCCTGACACCGTGGCCCACCACCTTCATCATTCCCAGGTCGCCCATGTTCATGTTCATGTCCATGTCACCTAGTCTGTCCATCTCCCCCATCTCATCCATGTCTAAAGACAGCATGTCCCCCAACCCCCCCATGCTGCCGTGAAGACCCTTGAACATAGCAGGCATAGTAGCTCCCTCCATCCCTCTCTCCTCCAGCCTGTCCCCGACTTTTTCTATCTCCCACCCTCCCTCCTTCTCCCTCTCCCCCTCTGCCTCTCCAAACCCACCCGAGTACCCTCTGACTATGGTGGTCACCCTGCTCCTCTGCATCCCCCCTCTCTCCCTGTCCCCCTCCTCCCACGTCCTCTCCTCCCTCTCCACTACGCCGCCCGGGAAGCTCCTGAGCGTCACCTGCACCCGTCCACCCTCCAGACTCCCGCTGTTGTCTTTGCCTTGCTGCCCCCAGCTTTTCTCCTCCACGGTTCCTTCCTCCGCCTCCTCCTCCTCCTCTCCGAACCTCCCCTGCAACCCTCGGAGCATGGCGTGCAGCCTCCCGCCGTCGAGCGAGCCCACCCCCCTCTCCAGCACCGCGCTGCTCCCCCTCTCGGTGTCGCCGTTGCTGAGTGTGCGGAGGAGGCAGCTGACACCGGCGCTGCTGACCCCTGCACTGTTGGAGTCCTGAGAGTGCGAGCGGAAGAAAGAGCCGGAGGAGCCGATGGACATTGGCGTGAAGAACTGATGAAGACGGGAGGGAAGAAGAGTAAGGGAATCATAAAAAGGTATGAGCTGATTTTGTTTTTAACTCTTAAAACAGAGTTAGGTTTACATAATCGCGCTTACTGGTGAGATGTTCGAGCGCTCCATGAGTAGGGAGGTGGGACTGGGAGTCATGTTGGACCTCTCCATCAGCCTCTCCTCCCACAGCCTGAGCCTCCTCTCCCTCTCCTCCAGCTCCTTCTCTTTGGAGTAAAGCTCCCTCTCTAGCTTCCGGAGGCGCTCCAGGGTCGACTCAATTTCACACCTATAGTATTCGCAAGCACACAACACGGAGAGAATATGAGTGATCCGTTGTGACTAATTACACGCAGATTTGGCCTAGTTTACACGGCAACTTCACGGCAGCCAAAAAAGCACAAGTGACAGATGAAGCTTTAAAAAGCTACTCAGAAGAAGGAAAGTGAAATTAATAAATATTTCAGAGCCACGTGCATGTTTTGTTAAAAATACTCTGCCAAATTCAGATGAGCTACATATTTGAAAAGCAGTCTCCTAACAACGTCATTTTCATTTCTTTTGTGAAACTTTTCTGAGTTTACTTGATTTTGCCACTTTTCTACATCAAAAAGAATTTCCGTGTGCAGTAGAATTGGTTCAGAATTACCAATTAGGCCTGAGTGGCCTTAAGCAAAGCTGCAGCTCTGACACACTGGCAGCATCACGAAGCAACATCATTTCAACTGAAGTGTATTATTATTTCCTATAGAACAGGGTGGCAAAATCATTTTAGTTCAGGGACCACATTCAGCCCAGTTTGATCTCCACTGGGCCAGACCATTAAAATCACAGCATAATAACCTATAAATAACCACAACTCCAAATTTTTCCTTTGTTTTACTACAAAAAAAGTATGTTCTGAGAATGTTCACATTTAATGAACTATTTTTTTGACAAAACATTGTGAACAACCTAAAATTCCTTAAGAAAAATAAATTCAATTTCAACAACATTATGCCTCAGTTTATCATTTACACATTACAACTTATAGATCACAGAGTGTCTACAAAGAAACAAAATATTTAGACACAGGTATCTGGAACTGAACGATATAGTGGTTTTTTTTCATGATCAAAAACACAAAAAAGACAAAAAAACAACTAAAACAAGACAAAATTTTACAAAAATGAGACACAAAATGCCAAAAACAAGACAAACAACCCAAAACAAAATAAAAAGAGACAAAAAATTAGACAAAAAAGAACAAAACGCCAAAAAATAGACAAAAAACACAAGCGAGACAAAAAGGAGACACACAAAACTACAAATGCAAGAAACAAAACCACAAAAACATGAGACAAATGACAAAAGTCAGACCAAAAAACAAGACAAAATATTACAAAAATGAGAAAAAAAATGACAAAAAAAGTTACAAAGCGACAAAAAATGGAGACAAAAAAATTACAAAAAGGAAACAAAATGACAAGTCAGACAAAAAAAGACAAAAAACAGCTAAAACAAGACAAAATATTACAAAAATGAGACACAAAATGACAAAAAAACAATGAGCAATCTAGTGTTTTACTTAAACATCAAAACAACTTGTCATGGACAGGAAATTATTTCAAATTCATGGTGTTACAAATTTAAAATTTGCAGTTAATGTCTTCTCTGTAATTTTTACACTTTACAAAGTCGTCCAGCGGGCCGGATTGGACCCTAGGGGACGGCTGGTTTTGACCCACGGGCCGCATGTTTGACACCCCTGCTCTAGAATATTGCGTTTGCATTTTTTCCTCACATCACAGGAAGCTGTGTTGCTGCAGTTCTCTCTGCTTCCACAAGAGGTCACTGTGGGAGCTTTTGGTTGATTGTCCATGAGCCTACATTCACAAACAATCAACACTCACAGCAACTAAATATAGACAGATCCGACGCACAGCCATACCTCCTCCTCTGTTCCTTCCATACTTCCCCTCTTCATTCATCCCGCCCCTTCACCTCCTTCGTTCTGCCTCCTCCCTCCTTGTCCAACTTTTTCCACCCGTACCCAAAACTTCACTCAGAATTGATTGCCTAGCTGTACTCGTGTTAAATATGCTCAGAATCTCGCACCTTCTCTCCTCTGGTTCGTCGCCCACCTCCGTCTCCCTCTGTCCCTCCGTCTCCCCCCTCTACTGTCATCTGTCCACTCTTGTTTCCCCACTATCCTCACAGCTGCTTACTGTTTCACACTCACACAATACATTTTATGTTCCTCCCTCAACTTCTCCTCTCCTTCAACTCATATTTGATTTCTCCTCTGTCACCCCCACCACCCCAACAACACACACAAACACCCCCTCCTCCTCCTCCAGCCCCACCCCTCTGTCTTTCTCCCCCGTGGTGGAGCGAGGGCAGAGTGGAGGAGTGGAGGAATCTCTTCCATGGACACTTTCCAGAGAGCTTAATATAGACTGAAGTAGAGTACAGGGTCACACATTCAACTTCTGTCCTGAGCTCCAGACTCCACAGAGCTGTGTATGTATGCGTGCATGTTTGTGTGTGTGTGTGTGTGTGTGTGTGTGTGTGTGTGTGTGTGTGTGTGTGTGTGTGTGTGTGTGTGTGTGTGTGTGTGTGTGTGTGTGTGTGTGTGTGTGTGTGTGTGTGTACATGCAGTACAACACAGATTGCTTTTCTCGGCCTGACAAGAGAACAACACCTGACAGCAGATGCTTAAAAAATGACAGGAGACACATCCAGCTCAAACACAGTGCATCTTAAGACTGCATGTGTTTGTGTGTGTTTTTGTGTGTACCTCCACTGGTCCTTGTTATGTAGGAAGGAGTTACACTGGTCCGGTAGCCTGCTGTCATTAGCCATGGTCTCCAGGGTTACCAGCACCTGCTTAAAATGTGGACGCTCCTGTAGGTACATGCATGAACACAAGATATCTTTAGCATCTTTACAAGTACTTGACTGACCCATATAAGCCATTTTCAGGACATTAACTGTAATATCCCCAGTCAGGTTTGATTACCTTTGGATCTGCTTGCCAACATTTCCTCATCAGTTCTGCAAAACTTGCTGGACAGCTGGTGGGGATGGTCAGTCTCTAGATACCCAGACAAACACAAACCACGCATGCATGAGTCTTCACTTTTTTTTCAAGAAAATTTAATTCAACCACCAGTTTAAGTCCCTGAAAACCTGTCTCAGAATCTTAAGTGTTTCTTCACAACATGAAACAGTTGCATAAGCAACAGTTCAAGTTAAAACAACACTGAGAGCCTTGATTTCATCCCTGTGGAGCTTTGAGGTAATAACTAATGTCAGCATGTTAAATGCCCGCAATGATACTTGCATGCTGATGTTTAGCAGGTATGTTTGCCAAGATCACCATCTTAATCTGGCATGCATGTTAGCATGCTTTCATTTGCTTAGTAGCGCTAAACAACATGTAATTAAAAGCGAAGTGAATCCGCTTCATCAGGACTATAAAGGTGTGACTGAATCAGATTTAACTGACTGTAGTCTCCACAAATAGCATCTCATTTGGAATCAAAACAAAAATGCAGTGAGATGCAGAGTGCACTACTTTCCTGATCTTAACCCTCCTGTTGTCCTCATTTACGGGCACTAAAAAATATTGTAGCCCTGTCTAAAAAAATTCAAAAATTCAGCAAAAAAATTCCCCAAATTTCAAAACATTTGCAAAACCTTCAGGAAGAAAATTCTAACAATTCCTTAAAAGTTTTCCTCAGAAGTTTTATTTTTAAAAAATCCCCCAAATTTGGCAAGAAAATTCCTGTAAATATTTTCAAAAAATGAGTAAAAATCTTTTAAAAAATCCTAAAAATATCCAAAGTGATTACATATATATCAGTAAAACTTCTAATATTTTCTTTAAGAACATTCACAAAAAATCTACCGAAATCCAGCGAAATTCGCTGGATTTCGGTTGTTTTTTTTGTGAGACAACATGAGGGTTAAATGAAAAACCTGTCATATTCTGAGGGTGCTTTTTTATTGTTAAATTTTGTCCATTCTAACATCAGTTCTTCCATAGAAGTAAAAAAAAATGTGCAGATTTCCTTAATTACAGAGAAAGTATTTAACATCAGTGTGAAGAACTTTGAATTTAGTGTTATTCTGTTTGTAAATAGTCTTTCCAGCTCCTCTGAAGACACAGCAATTCTTAATTCTATTTACTTCAGCACTCTGCCAGAACCTTATCACACCATTTCCTCTAAGACCTCCACCATCTGCTCTCTTGACATGATTCCAACTAAACTCTTCAAAGATGTTAGTGGCACCATTTGCCCCCCGCATTCAGTAGCTCCCTGGTAACCAGCATTGGTTGCCCTTCCAAAAACAAAAATGCTTTTCTGAAAAATTACAATCCAGCTTTAAAACCATTCACAGTACTGAGTAAATGAGCCCAATCTAACTGCTAACTCAGGTACAGTAACTGCTCTCCATCCTCTTATTTTCAGACACAGCTGCAGACTTTAAGATTCCAAACTACTGCATCCTCATTCTAAACCCAAACTGCTTCAATTCATACTCATCCAACTCTGGTTCAGTCTCAGCCTCTGCTTCCTGCACAGTCACTCGAGATTCTCTAACAGTGCCTATCAAGCTCTGTCTACATTATATTATTCAAAAATAATAATTTTTCTCGGGTATGTGAATGACACACGGATGTATCTCACCCTAGAACCTAATAATGGACCTCATGAAGATGTTTTTGTCAGCACCAAATTAATAAAAATGTGCTTGTTTTTTTTTTTTTTTTTTACCAGTTTTGTGCCAGGAAATAACAGAAAAATGCACAGATTACAGTCAAACAGAGTCTGTCACGCTCACTGTCCTGCGTTGTCCCCTCTGAAGGCCGAATCTGAGCCAGGAAAAACCCTGAACATCTCTAACAAACTCACTGACCTCAATAACCGTCTTCAGGACACAAAATCCTGGACGGCTGCAAACTTTCTCCAGCTCAGTGAGAATTACTCTGATGTCATATTATCTGGACCACAGCATTTACCCAACATGATCTCTTGTTGCTGGACACATTTTTTTTTTTTTTTTAGTTTTGTGAAATCACATGTAAAATATCCTGGAGGCGTCAAGGAATCAGGCAAATCTACACTGTCTTCAGATTCAGATCGATTCTCTGAGGAAAAAAAAAAGACCACATCATTCCTATTCTTGCCTCTCACTGATGTTTGCTTACATGTTAAATGCTCCGTCTTATATACCAAGATCCACGATCAAGTTGCTGCACAAAAACTATGGAATTCTTTTCCTCCCTCCATAAGATTCTCTCTTCTACAGAGATTTTAAATCCAGTCCAACTGAGTCCCACCCATTTGAAATCAGCTTTGGCAGAGAGCTGTGTGACTGTTATGTTGGACTCAGTAAAAATCTGATTGTGAAATCCCTTTAAATTAGCACTATTCCAGGAGAAAACTAGGACATATGTGAGATTTAGAGATTCTACATTCCTTTTCCCATTATGGTCCAATAAGTATGCAATCAGCTGATCATTTGATGAACCTACCGTGTACTCTTTTTATAACGTGTAAACAGCAACAACAACAACACACACCGTGCCCCTGAGATAATGCCCCCGGCATTAAAGATCCCACTGGCATCATCAGAGGTCTGAATGAGCCCAGACAGCTCCATAGTACTGTGCAGTAAATGGAAACAGTTTTCTCTGGGGATTAATCCTAAAATATCACCAACTCTGAGTGGAGAGAGGGCAAGTTGGAGGGGTGAGGAGGAGAGGTGTAGCAATGGAGGGGGAAATCAGAGGGAGACTGGGAAAGAGGAAGAGAGAGAGAGAGTTATTTAGGGAGAGTATTTGGAGATTAGCCAGCAGCTACGCAGGAATCATGTTCTCAGAGCTGTTTGTTGGCCCCTAGTGTGTATGTGTGTTTGTGTGTGTTGAAGGGGATTCAAGCATATCAGTAACTGAAACACAGGCCCAGTATAACCATCATCCCCTACCACCCATAAACCACCAGAATCAAGCCTCCTATCGCTGCAATTTTCTCTCTTTTCCCTCCTCTCTCTCTCTCCGTCTCCCTCTGTGTCTCTCTCTCTCTCTCTCTCTTGCTCGTAAAGGCTTTAGCCAGGGGGAGTCTGGCCAACCTCCACTGCTGTGTATCCAGGCCTTACAAGAGCAGAGAACTGACATCAGGCCTAAAAATACTCTGCCTCAGCCTCACCAGCTCACAGTGGAAACCATGAGAGCATCGCATTGTGCCTCCAGCCGCCTCCAGCTCTGGTGGGTCTAACATGCTTACAGCGTGTTCAGAAAGGCGTGTTAGGGAGTGCATGTATGTGCAGGTTACCTCTTGTTTTTCCACCACCAGCCACGCAACCTGTAGACCCTCGAAACCTTTGAAAGGAACCTCCCGAGTCAGCATCTCCCATAGCACCTGGCCACAGAACACAGGGTTGGTTCATTTAGATCACAACCAAATGACGCCTTAACCCTCTGAACGCACGGTTTCCTGTTGTTTTTTTGTGGGCTAATTTTGCTCTGCAGTATAAAGTCCTGCACCTCTATGGAAACAACACAACCATGACTAAAAATAGGGAGACGTCAAAAATGTTTTCTGTGCAGCAGGACACAGTTATCATGCCATAAATTTTAAATTTAAAAAAAGAAAGAAAAAGAAGTTGAATTTCTTTGATTATTTATTTTACAACAATTGAAAAAAACCTGGAATCAACATGTACAGTATTTTCCAAAGTGCCCACATGTGTGACCAATAGTGGAAAAAAATGGTGGCTTTGCATACAATAAATATATTAGTGTTTACATTTCTAATTTGTTTCCACACTTGTCTCCTCTTTGCTCTGTGTAAACACAACCTGCAGGTCAGCAGAAAAGTCCCTGAATTTTTGTTCGGTGACTGTTGGTCACAGCTGAGTCCCTCACGGCTTCAAGGTTGCACTTGGGAGCGCAGAATTTTTTGCAAATGATTTTTTAAATCGATAAAATTTTTAAACGAGACATGATTAAATATTGTGATTTTGATCTGAGATTTAGTTATGTTTTCAGATGGCATGTCACAGTTGAGTAGTTCAAGGACCATCGGAAAGTTGACAATCCAAAGATCTAATAATTTTTTTTTTAAATTACTATTATTTGTAGCCAGCAGGGTTTGGCATTCAGAGGGTTAATACAAATAAACAACACGACAAAAATCTGAACTGACAATAAAAATGCAACCAGTGTATTTTTCATTTTATTTTGGGAAATGTGAGCTGTTTTTTCATAATGCTTTTATTTGAAATGCTTACTTCATGCAACAGAAAACTCAAACTTGTGAAATGCTCTGCTACAAACCAGAGCTTTTAATTTCAAGTTTTAGCACAAAACAGATTCCAATACTCAGTGATTCTTCTCAGATTGCTAGAAAAACGTACTGATACAGTCCAGACAACTCACCACGCCGTAGGAGTAGGTGTCGCAGGTCTCAGAGACAGGCAGACTCTGAATGACTTCAGGAGCCATCCAGGGGAAAGTGCCCACCACCGTCATGTGGGTGGTGTGGGACAGAAACTTAGATGCTCCAAAGTCACAAATCTGAAATCCCAATGGAAAGTGTTGTTTTTTGTTTTTTTTAAAATACACGACCCGCTTAGTTGTTTTTTTTCACCGTAAATTAAATCATTGTTACAAACCTTCAGCACTTTATCTGCTGTCATTACCACTGTAAAACAGAGAACAAAGAGACCAGTCAGTGCTGTTCCACATAAAAGTACGCTAGCAGCAGTACTCTACTCTGCTTGGATGCATATATGTACAGAAAGCAAGCGAAAGGAATCAATGACAATGTAGCTTAGATCATATTTTACCATTTCGTGACTTGAGGTCTCTGTGAATCACTTTGACAGGAGCTTCTGCATGGAGGTAATGCATCCCTGTGAGGAAACAAAACATTAATAATCTGAAAAAAACACAACAACCTTTTGATATTTATACATTGATTCAAGAGTTGGATTAACTTTCAGTGTTTTACATTTTGATTTGGGCTCAGCTTTGTGTTAATGCATGCATCCACTGAAAGAACTGGGGCTAAAATGTACGTTCAAGATGACATTTTCAACAAGAAAAAGCCTCAAATCACTTGAGCAGCAGTTTGAACTTGTATATACAGTGTGACTGAGCTAAAATTATTAAATACCAACTAGCACTTTATGTCACATTATACTGTTTATTTACAGTAAAACCAAATTGTAAAAATGTAAACATTTCTAAAGCATGATTTGCTGCCCCAGCAATCAGCTAGGTGTTGAAACATCTTATTTCTAAACACATGTAATACTGTATATATTAGACCTGGATGGCTGGGATTTATATTCATACAGGTGTTGTTGACAAGACGCAGAATTTTATGTGATGTGAATATGTCTAGCATAAACTCATGATTCAGATATAACTTAATATAAACAGGGACATTTATTTTTTATAATTTTCTTCTGAGCCATGATGAACTGACATAAACAAGCACATTTCCACACTAGAAGATGTTATATTTAAAATGAAATCCCACACCTGTACTTTGCCCTTACAGTTTTTTGACCGTGAATGAATGTTAACAGGTTAAAGCTATTTATAGCTTTATTTGATTCATTTATTTATTATTTTGCTTGTTGGTGCTGAATATACACCGGTTACAGACAGTGATTAAGATCCAAAAAAAACATTGCCATGCATTATCTCTCTGGCACGTAATGATTCTAGGTTATAACAGTATACAAAACCCAAGTTATCATATCAGTGCTGCTGCCTCTGATATGCTTCAAATCATGATTTAATTATTATTCATGCGAGTGTACCTTTGGCTATCTGTATGGCCCACGTCATAATCTGTTCCATGTCCATCTCCTCACTCTGCTCGCTGGAAAGGTACTCATACAGAGACCCTCCACTAGCATATTCTGTAAGGTAACAAACACACATACATACAAGTAATGATCAATATTAGAAAACAACTGAAAAGAGAAATCCTGTGTCCTCAAGCACAGCTACACATCCTGGGGAGCTAAAACCACATTTACTGATATGTCAGGAGGCAGATTTAACCTGAGTTTGATCTTTCAGAAGTGGCCATTCAAATGAGACATCTAATTTTCGAATGCAATTGCAACCAATTTTTTCAAGTGTTAACTGTTGTTCTAAATAGGTGAAGTAACCACACAGATCTACACAAAAGAATTCTGCTCAGATCAGTGGAAAAGCTCATAACCTTCACATCCTGACTGTCTAATCCAAATTACGTGACAACCTTTAACCTTTCCCATTTCCTGTAACAGATCAAGTGGAAGTCAGAGAATGCTGTCGATTCAAAGAAAGCCTTTTTAGCCTGGTGAAAATTGAAATAAATGCCTGAATGTGGCCAAATTTGAGACCAAATTCTGTCTCCTGACCAGATCTTATGAATGCCTACTGTACTTTTTTTTTATTTTTAGTGAGCGTTGGTCTTAAACGGCTGCAGTGAGTGTGTAATGTCTTAATCTGAACCTTATAAACCCCTTCCAGAATTACAACTACATTCAAACATGTCGGTCTCAGTTACAAATGTCCTGCCAGGAAAGCCGGTAGAACCAGTGTTCAGAGTACGCACCGATACTTCAAAACACACACATAGACACAGTGCGGCCATCAGAGCATGTGACAATGTGCCTGTAACTTTCTCCAACTAGGATCAAACACACACTAACTAGGCTAATACACACTTGTACAGCTTTATTTGGCAGAACAGTGTGCACTGACCATAAAGTCACTTAAAAATCTGACCTCACCATAACCTGATGTCACTTATATCCCTTCAGCCTTAACCCCAAGTATAATACATATTTTAAATATGTGGAGCAGTTTTATAAAAGATCTTAAGTTGGGAGGTTAAACAAAGGATGCACGAATGTCACGAACACACACAAGCACTCGCACACATGTGGGATCTGACCTGTGACAATGCCATAGTTGGGAGATTCCAGCACGGCTCCATAAAACTGAATGATGTTCTTATGACTCAGTACACTGAGAATCTCAGCCTGGTTGGGGAGACACAAGAAAGAGAAACAAAAGGACATGAACACCTTCAGTAGCAGACGATTTCAGTTTTCTAGTATCTGACACGGCAAAAAAAAAAAAACCTGAGCTTTAAGAAGAGAATCCTTCCTGATGGACTGTAAAGCTAAATGGTAAAACATTGACTTCTTAATCAGGTTTAAAATGATTCCTGACTGTCTCCTGAATGCCTGAGCCAAGGTTTGTACTTCTTTCATTTGAGTCTCCAAACAAAGATCTTCCACACCGCAGTGACAAACGTGCCATTAATCTGAACTGACATATGGATCATAACCTTTGCATGCTGTGTGCAGAGTATGTAACTTCTACCAAGGAGCACAACCGTCAGGTAAACAAAATCACACAAAAACGGCAATTTAACACCAAAACACAGCAATTTATCTTGTAGGTTTTTTTCTCGTGACTTCGGATCAAATATCAGTCTTTGTGCATGCATTTGCAGATGTGTAAATATTGTGTTTGTGCAAAGATCTGAGTGGAAACAAGCTGCATGGAGGACCCACTTAGCTGCAGTTCTCTCATGATCCATCACTTTGTATTTACACATGAGCTGTACACACACATTCACGCATGTCAGCTCGCCCTCCACGTGTTTGTGTGCGGCTGTGAGAAAGTGAGTGTGAAAGAAGTCATGGAAGAAACAAATCCAAACCTGTTTTTCCTGTGTAGTTTTGTGTAGTTGTGATAGTACTTTTAGTCTATGATGCATGTTCTTACTTTTGATATAACCTGCCGCAACAACAATAACTCCTCGCTTTATTCACCCACAGGTGGCCCTAGCTGGCCTCTACCTCCCCAGTCCCCACCAACATAGATGGAAATAATATTTGGATCACCGTCTGGGTCACAGTCATGAAGACTCCGGCCTCCTGAACTGCAGTGTGTTGAGCCTCAAGTGACCACACACCTCATCCTGACATACAAAGGGAGGAACAGGGGAGTCCAGGCATAAATAAAACGGCTCCATCTACAAAGAGTGGGAGGAGGCGGAGGGAGGACGAGGAGAGGTATGTTTAAGATAAACACATGTTCAATGGCAGACAACAGTGGAGGAGGAGGAGGGAGGAAAAGAGGGAGGGAGGGGGGTTTGATCCCAAAGAGATTCTAGGAAATTGGTGGATTCTTGTTGAGTGGTAAACTGCCACAGAGGAGAGGCCTCTGGATCTTGAACTTTTATGTGAGCGTCTCTCTCTACTGCAGAACTAAGTGATCGTTCTGTGTGCGTTTCCTTTACCTCTTTGTCGATCTTCAAGAGTTTCTTCACAGCCACTTCCTTGTCTTGGGATATCCAGAGGGCTCTGTAGACGCTCCCGAAGCTTCCTCCTCCGCAGTTCTCGTAGAAGAGCAAATCCTCATGCTTTATCTGCACAAACGACGAGCCGGGGGACGACATGGCATACTGACTCACTCAAACACACACATACACGCACCCAAGCCAGAAAAAATAAAAACGCCCGACAACCAGCGACCACCTCTCCCTAACGTGTACGAGATCAGAGCAGAGCGAGGGAAGAGGGTAAGAAGTGAAGAGAGGCGGAGAAGTTTCCTCTGCAGGGTCCGAGTGGATGTTGTCAGTCAGCAGAACGAATTGTCAGGGAGAAGAAACCAGAAAGTGCTGGAAAGAGAGAGAGAAGTTTGCTCCCTGTGAGTCAGGAAAAGTCGACTGTCACTACCAGACAAGGTGTTACATTGCCTGGTAGTGGTGGTCCGGTGGAACTACAACACAGAGCGCACGCACGCACGCCACACACACACACACACACACACACACACTCACAGCTTAAAGATGAAGGAGAGGTGTGTGTGTGTGTGTGTGTGTAAGTTACGGTTTACAGTCAGTGTGTGTAGTCTCCCTGTAGCAGACACACTGTTCAAATATGGTCACTGGCATCCAGGGCATTCCTTCTTCCTGGGGAACTGTGGCTATATAAAGCTTTCCATACACTACACACTCTCTCTCTCACACGCACACACACACACACTGACACACACAGATATACAGCTCTGGCCTATGGCGTGTCTAACATAGTAAATCAGTTAGCAAGGAGGTCGAGCGCCACAGACACCTAAATCCATCTCTCACACACTCACCAGAGAAGCCAGGCAGGGACAGAGTGTTACTCAAGCTGACAGGAATGACCCACTGACATCATCAGGACAGGATAGCCGTGCTGACATCACTGCGCGGGGACAGGTGAGATCAGCTATAGGAAGTTAGTACACTTGTCAGTTGTTGACAGTAATCGAGTGCAAACTTGGTAGTGATGCACCGAATAAATAAAACACGACAACGTCTGCTCGCAGCTCCCAGAGGCTGCAATGAATCACGACACCCATTGTGTGACATGGTACGAAAGCATTGGATAAAATAAACAACATGCTGAGAGAACTGGCTGCTTGAGGAGATAAAGATTTACAGTGCGACTGGCAGCAATGCAGAACAGGTTGCAGAGTTATACAATTCAATGTTTTTTTTCTCTCTAAGGAACAGAAATGAGCTCAGTTGGCTAGTACAATATATAAAATAGAATCTGCGCATGGAAATTATGATGTAAGGGTGATTGCGAGGAGTTTTATCACCAACATATAAATTTAAAGGGCTTCTCTTCTTTGAATTGTGAGTAAATGCGTCACATTGAATTGCATTTATTGCATGCAGAGTTTGCCCAAATGTGGCACGGGACAAAATGTACAGAGACTAGGAGGTAAGGTACAATCAGCCATAACATCACCCCTGAGAAAAGAAGCATCTCACAGTTTAGTATTATACTTTATCATGACAAAAGCCTGGATCCTACAGTTGTCGTAAAGCAACTCAGTGGCACCATTTGTTAAGGTCCTTCAAGTCACGCAAAGCCAGACTCATCTCCACAGCAGTGTGTCAGTGCTGAAGAATGCTCTGACTACACCTCATTATAATGCTTCTAAAGAGCTAAAAAGCACCCTGACTTGTTTGTTTTTCTTTAAACCAGGGGTATTCAATTAAAATTTAAAAAGGTCCAGTCAGAGAAAATTTATTAAAGCAAAGGTCCAGAACATCATAACGTCTAACTTGAATTAGTGTTGATGTAACCTAGTAGTTTTATTAGCGTCTGAATGTAATCAATAACTGACTGTCAATTCAATAAATTCAGTATGGTTCAAAAACATTTTGACAACATTTGTTAATAAATAACTTTTGATATAAATGTACATCTTAAAACAAAGTGCAGAACTTGAAAAAAATGATGACTGAACAACCTGAACCAACTTACATCTTTAAGAATACCTAAATCTCAAAAAATGTAAACAGTTGAACAATTTCACATGTTTTTCCTGTCTTACATCACTCCCCTTATATTCCCAGCTGCTTAATAGGAGAACTGAGCTGCAGCTTCCCCTGCCAGTATTTTGAATCGTGGTCTGAATGGTGTCAGGGCACTGTTCCCTCTAAGCTGCGCACTGCTGACACGGTCTCCGCGCACAGAATATCTGCGCTGCACACAAAAAAAAAAAAAATCCAACCTAAATTGTAAATAAAATAAACACGTAACAATTCATTCTGTGCTATTTTTCAGTGTGAGTCAGTGAGTGACCGGTGACTGACTGCTGCAGCCAATGATGCGATTCACATACGTATTTACCATAGACTGTATATAATGGTATTTACGCAGCTAATCAACGTCAGTTGAGCAGTTCTTTAGGACTGCTCTCAAATAATTGAAATGTTACTAAACAAGGTTATACTTATAAATTAAATAGCTCTGGTCTCCAGTATATTGGCGAATTCGGTTCTTTGTACTTAATTTATTAGCAAGATTTCTTTTTTAATATGTTGTGTACAGACTTAATTACTTCTCTGTCTACTTTTCTTACTCCACGTAGGTTTCCCAGAGACTATGGGTTGAGGAGGAATTGGAAGTTTGTCGGCTTAGACCTGGTGTCATTCCATCAGTGTTAAACTTCCCGGCTCATCTTGGAAGAGTACGTGCCAGAAAGACCACGACCAAGCAGCCTTGAGATCTTAGGCAGCGTCTCCCTCAGGTGGGTGTCAACGGTGTTCACAGTCAGGTCTGTGGTAATCCTGTCAAAAAACAAAACAGAAAAAAATCTAGATTATAAATCAACATGTAACCAAAGCACTCTGAGTATAGCGCCATAGTATAGGATGTAGTTCAGAAAATGTCAAAGTATAGTATACTTTACTCAAGAATAACATAGTATGGCCTGTGGTTCATAGTACAGCATGTTGGCAAGAAAAAAAAACAAAACATAGATTATTATGTGGTTCAAAAAGTGCAAAATGATAGGATGTTGCCTAAAATTATCATGTATGATATGTGGTTCAAAAAATGTCATAGTGCAGTATATTGTCAAAATAGTATGTAATTCAAGAAAACATCAGAGTATAATATGTCATCTAAAAAATGCCATAGAATAATAATTTCATTGCACAATTAAAAGTATAGTAACTTTTAAAACTGTTCGAATTTTTATGTTGCTAAAAAAACAAAAAAACTAAAACAAAAAAAGTCACAGTAATATGTCAATTAAAAAAGCCTATAGTATAGCGTGTCGCCCAACAAACATCATAGTATAGCATGTCGCTCTAAAAACGTCACAGTATAGCCTTTAGTCCACAGCTGTCAGTAGGTGAGGAGCAACACAAAAACAGTCCAAACGCTGGTTTCCAGAGGGTTAGACAAGTATTTATTTGAAAGAGTAAGTTTACAACAACACAACATGTGAGGGGGTTTAAAGCAAATAGGTGTTAGTAAAATAAAAATAAATAAACAGAACTAAAAGTGAACTTCACGTTGACATTGATGGGCATTCCAACCAGGAACAAAGTAAAAGATAATCAATACGGACAAAAAACTCTTCCTGTTCACCTCTTCAAGCCCAAAAACACACCGCAGTAGCACCCTAAACTAAAACTACCAATGGGTTCCCTGTTTTCCTTTCTGAACAATTCAAAGGTCCCTCTCTATCTCCCCACACATCCACCAACCACTGGAACACATCTCCAAAGTTCTGCCGGGCCAGCTCAGCTTCCCCTCAGAAGAAGTGCTGCCACCTGCCAGATGAAGGAGCCTTTTGAGAGGCAGCTGGCATCGTGATTGGACTGTACTTTGGTCTGTTCCAATCCAGCTTCAGCTCCAGAGACGGCAGGCGGGACGAGTCAACGGAGGCCTGGTGGATGAAGACATGCAGCTGAGTACAATCCAGAAAACAACTGAGGAGGAGTGCAGCGGCCCAGAGCCAGAACAACCAGAGTAGCATGTATGTCTCTTAGAAAACATCATAGTATAGCCTTTGGGATGAAAAAACACCATCATATACATCGTATATTGTACAAATAACAAGTCAAAGCAAAGAGACATACATTGTAGAGTTGTAGTAATTGTGGGCTGACTGATTTACTGATTATCAGTATTTTATTTTTTACTGATTTACGGTAATAAATACATTTAAAAATGGTGCTACTTTGGCTCTGAACCTTTATCTACCTGTGGTCGCTCTGTCTTCTGGAGTGATTTGATTGGTTATACGTCACGAATAAAACTCCTTTAACATCTGTAAACAAAACAAAAACGTATCAACAAAGTTTTCTGTTAGAGTTTGTGTTCTTCTAAGTTTAACTCAAGATTTTAAATACTTTCATTTACTGCAAATGAATATCTACTCCAAATGTCTCACTAATAATCATTATCAGCCTTAAAAACCCACAAAACACCCCTCTATACTGGACCACACTTAGTACAGTCCGGTTCCCCCTTCTATAAATCTGCTTGGAATCTTCCACTTCCTGTTTGTCAAAGTGGCCTTCTACCTGGACAGGTTTTGTTGGAGCTCATGCAACAAACATTTTGGGTAACTGCACTTTAATATGGATGGATGACACTGAATTAGAGTCTGTTTTAATGAGACTGAGTTAAGATGTGTAGCTCTGTCATTAAATAGGAAATTAGTTCTCAGAATTCACAGAGAAAAGTCTGAAATGTTTGCTAGGTTAGCATCCCACATGTTCTTTGGCTCAGCTAAAGCTAACTCTCTCCAACTTCTGGATCTCTTGAGTTGCTTGTTGTTAAAATATCTTGCTGGAGGTGCTGAAGCTCAGAAAGTCTGAGATGTTTGTTCAAAATAAGCTCATTCTCAAGTCTTATCTGAACTCTTTTGTTTGAACTTTCCCTAAACTTAGGAGTTAATGACAGAGCAACACATCCAGACTCAGTCTCATTTATGTAGAGATTAAACTTCAGTGTCATTCATTGATGCTAAAGTGCAGTTTTTCAAATGTTTGTTGCACATGCTCCCGACCAAACCAGTTCAGGTGGAAGACGATGTGAAGAGAAAGCTCCAGAGGATGAATATCACACATTTACGTTGGAAATAAATGTCCTTTAATTTGACATTGTCATGCAGATGTTCAAATCTTTGAGTACTTTGCTGATGTTTGTTTCTAAATGTTTTTTGACACTCGGCCCCAAAGATTAAAACCTTCTACGGCTCACAAGCTGCAACAATTCACACATTATCAACTATCTTTCTGACTAAACTAAGATAAAAAGTGAAAAACTGCCTGATTCCTGCATCATGAATGTAAATCTTTTTGGTTTTTATGACAGTAAACTGAATATATTTGGGCTTGACATTTTATAAACCAAAACAAGAAATGAGTTACTGGAGAAAACGACAGATTAATGGACAAAGAAAATGTGTTTTCCAACATATATGGCTGAATTACTACAACATTACAAGATACATACAATTTTAATTCAATTTTATTTAAATAACGCCAATTACAGGTCAAATTGTCTCAAGACACTTTATTTTTATATTTTTTTGTCATATTTAAAATACGACAAATTAAGAAATTTAAACCTCTTGACTAATCCAATTTATTACTTGGTTTTTAAGAGACTAATCGACAACTAAAATAACTTTCTCCACTAAAACTAATAAACATGAGGTCAAATAGAAGGAACAGTTTTAAATACTGCAGTCCCACAACGACAAGAATAAAGTTTGTCAACAAAAACTAAATCTGCTGGTGGATTCCATTAAAGTCCTAATAAAGGATAATAAAGTGTGATACTAAAGGTTTGTGGAGCTAAAAATGTCAAAGTAAAGATATCAAGTTGAACATCTGGATGGAGGTTGATAAAAGTTGACCTCCCTTCATTTCTCTGGAACCGACTCCATGGATTTTATGGATGGTGGTTAAAGACCTGCTCTTCGAGTGGTCTTCCTTCTAGTCGCTGTAAAAAGTCACACCATCCTGGCTGACTTCAACACCTCTTCATGACAACTTGTTCTGCCTCCGACCTCGTGGAAACTCCAGAAACTCGGGAAAACCCGTCGAGACTCGAAGAACTCGTGGAGACTCGAAGAACTCGTCGGGCGGGGGAAGGTGTGGTGGGAGGTGGGGGAGTAGAGGGGGGAGGCCACCACCCACCTCCCCGCCTACTCTCCACCCTGACTCCACCCAGACTCCGCCTTAGCTCCGCCCATGTGGTCACTTGGAAATTACGATGCCAAAGGGACGACGAATTTATTTCTTTTTATCTGATCTGTAGCTCAGTGAGTTAAGGATTTGCCTGTGGAGCTGCAGGTCGCTGGTTCAAGACCAGACACTTCTTAAATTTTCTCAAAATTCTGACAAAGACAAAGAAAGAAAATTGCCAGTGGTGGGTCTTGAACCTGCGACCTTCCGCTTGGTAGTCCTCTTCTTATCCTCCTGAGCTACTCGCTCAGATACAAATTCTTCTTTTTTTTGCGCATTTATCATCTATTTTTTGTCATTTTCGAGGTTTATTTTTTTTCAACTTGTGTCTTGACCGTTTTTCTCAGGAGGTTGGACTTCAGCCTTTGTGCTGGAGGGTGGAACCCTCAGTTCCAAGACTTTCCAAAGCCTCCACACCTCCCGAGTCCTCAGGACCTGAGCTTTCACACAGTCTGAGGGCTGAAATTTTCTAAGTCCCACAGTAGTTCTCTGTTGGATTGAACTTTCAGACAGTCCAAGGACTGATATCTTCTAAGTCCCTGAGTAGTTGTCTGTTAGTTTGAGCCTTTCGACAGTCTGAGGGCTGAAGTTTTAAAGGTTTCTCAGTACTTCTCTGTTAGTTTGAACCTTCAGACAGTCTGAGGACTGAAATCTTAGAAGTTCTTGAGTAGTTCTCTGTTAGTTTGAACCTTCAGACAGTCTGAGGACTGAAATTTGAAAAGTTTCTCAGTACGTCTGTTAGTTTGAACTTTCTAGTTAACAGAAGCCTTAAAACTTGTGACCATGAGTCTTGATTTCACATTTAGACCATCCATCTGAATTCTTCTCAGACCTTCACCTGTGGGTTTTTTAGAAATCCTGAACAATCTTTGATTCTCTTCACTGAACAGTAAAGTTTGTGGAGATCAGAAGGTAACATTAGTTTGATCGATGCCTTCAACTACTAGTAGACTTTATCTGGAAAGCAGTTTTCTGAAATGAGTTCTTAGTACAGATGTCCATAATCAAACCAAGAACATAGAAAGAGGAAATGTTTGAATAAACAACTTGATGTTTTCATTTCAGACTAGAAAACGCTTTGAGAACTTTATCTGTTTTTGCTCTTTTTGATTGTTTTATTGTCTCCTCTGTTTAATTTGATCTTTGATGTTTAATTGTTTTTTCAAATGTTTTATCGGCTTGTTTGAAAAATTTTCTTTTCTTTCCCAATGTTTAATTTTTTGATTAAATCTTTGTTAAGGTTTTTCTTTTTAAATATTTTACCACCTTTTAATGTTTAATTTTCTTTTTTAATGCTTCATTGTATTTTCTGTTTAATTCCTATTTAAACTTTTGTCTTTAAGATTTAATTTTCTAATTAAACATTTAATTTTTTACTTAAATGTTTTGACTTTTAAAGGTTTAATAATCTAATTAAATGTTTTATATTTTTCTAAATGTGTAATATTCTTGTTTAATCATATTTTTTAAATGTTTATCTAAAATATTTCATCTTTAATGTTTAATATTTTTGTTTAAAAATTTTTGTTTAATTTCATAATTACATGCTTTGTATCTGCTGTTTAATTATCTAATTAAATATTTTGTCTAATATTATTGTATTTAATGTTTAATTTTCTTTTTAAAAGTTTTATTATATTAAATGTGTTTTCCTTTGATTCAATTGCTTTTTTTTTTTACTGTAGTTTATTTCTTTAATCTTTTTTTCTGTCAAGATTTTAACCCCAACCTTAAAAATGAAACAAACCCTTAAATCACAATGAAAATACTTCTGTTGTCACAATCATGAGTTAGTCAGTTATTCAGTTTATGAATTCAACTTTATTTGTTTAGCACCTTTCACACAGATTACAAAACTAAACAAGCAAAGAGAAAAAACTATGCTAAAACTATGATTAAAACTCAAAAAAAAAACATTTAACATGGTAATAAAATACGTTGTGTCCAGGGGATGGAGGGAGTTTATTGAAGTCTTCTTGGGCTCACATGGGAAATCATTTAAAATATAAACTTGATATTCAGTCTAAGGAAACTGCAGAGCGACAGAAGAACCAACAATATCTCCTGTTTTCTCCTTTAATGAGTCGACTCTTCTTGTGCTTTCAGACCAAAGAACTACACTCTTCACAACCTGCTCAAACTCTTGGTACAGGACCTCACCACACGGGTCAAGAAGGTTTCTGTCTCATTTCTACTCTGAAGCTCACCTTCTCCTGCTCAAACTGCTGACAAATGTTTCTGCTGCTCTGAAGTCTGGTCTCCAGAACTTCCTAAAAACTCTCAAAGTCTCTTCTGCTGCAGGTTGCTTTGTAGAACTGTTGCAGAAAACCTCACTAAACCACATGGAGGGGCCTCAAGATAGTCGTCCAAATGAAACCATACAAAAACCAAACTAGTACAACCCAAACGCTAAAGTCTCCTGCAGCCTACCAGAGAACCTCTTTAAACAGAGAATCAGGACAGGAACTCTTACCTTCTGGACAACCAACGCTGGTTCACAAACAAGAATACAGAATGTGTCTGACCAAAAACCTCTGAAGACTCACTACAGCCAAGATAAAGACACAACTCAGCTGCACCAAATCCACTAATCGCTGCACACATTAGCACCATGTGCTCACTGTGGCTAAAGAACCACATTTACCAAGACAACTATCCAGTACAAAGCCCTAAAACACACAAAGAAACACATTAAAGTCTATTTTACTGCTGGAAGCTGCAAGCCAACGCCTAAAGAACAACCTAAAGCAACGGAGCCAAACCCAGTTCAGTGGTGAAGACAAGCAGAGGAAATGTTTGTCTACAGCTAAATAAAGCAGGAAGACACTGAGCTGCTCAGGTGTTCCTGATAACACCAAGCAGCCACCTGGACAGCCAATAGGAACACAGCTTACTGGGAGTCCAGAGGGCTGGATTAGTGAAGGAAATTTAGTTTAAAGTTGAAGCAGAAAGTTAACAAAGAAAGTTGAAAACCACCTTCTGATACCTGAAATCTCTGAGTTTTCACACAAAGAACACCTGAACATGTCAAACTGGTTCCATAGTAGAACCATCATTGTAAAAATGTCATAGTATGGTGTGTTGCTCAAAAACATTAGGACCCAGCTGTCAGGGGACAAACATGTAAGAAACATGAGAACAGAGAGAACCCAACCAGTAGGTCACAGTCTATCATCCCCCAGTCATCTCCTGAAGTCCATATGGTGAGAGACATCAGTATCTGGTTGTTAATTTACCAGAGGATGCTTATAATCATGATGATGTGGTCTGTACTCTACAGTATTTTAGTGACTCAATAAATGCCTAAGTTGTTTATTTTAAAATGCTTTTTAGTTTTTAATAAACATTTAATAGCCTATATGTAATCAATAAATGGTCTTTGCCTATCTTAAGAAAAACTCACTCAGAACTCTATGTTAACAGTACTAAATAAATCAATAAATACATGCATACACACATAAATAAGTTAATGCATTAACTGTGTTAAGATAAGATTTAGATTTTTTAAAAAGTTGTTTATGTTTTTGCAGAATCCAGTATTGCTCACTGGTTGGTCATTACATTTTGTTAGTTTGATTTCACTGTTTAAAATGACGCCACCTCTTTTCAGACAGAACCTGTGATAATAAAACAATACAAAATTTTTAGTTCCGTGTTAATAAAGCACTTAAAGCTTTAAGTATGGCTAAATGCTTTTTTCAAAATTATATATATCACTCCTTGGGTGTTACACCCAGCCTAGGGGTCAGTGAATGTAACATGAAAATGTCATCCTGTTGGGGCCTCAAGCAGCACACACCACAGATTTTTCCAACGAAATCAATAATTTATTTTCCAAAAGCGAATATAAACAAAGGTTGTATTAAACAAACTAAAAGTATGGATGAGCTGAAATCAAAACAAACAAAACTACGCTAAACTTCCCGAAAACAAGAGGAACGAAAGAAACAAAAGATAGCAGCTCGATCCCTTCTCTTACAAATAAACTTGGGTTGTTAAACAAAGAACTAAGGAGTGGATGGACTGTGCTGCTGTGTGCTGGTTGGGACTCCACGCAGAATGACTCGCCCATCTGGTTCCCTCGCTCTCTGACACCCGGAAGCGACGTCATCTTTCCGCTTTTTATGTCCGTCCTCTTGGTAGACCGAGCCAATCCGGCGCCGACCCGTCAACGTGACGTCCAATCCGAGCAGTGGTGCGGCGCAGCTGTATTTACATATTGGATTAGCTAAATACAAAGACACACAGAGCGCAGGAAAAAAACAACCTCATACGACCGCAGTCGTAACATTGGGTGGTCGTGACCCCAAGTTCGGTAAAGTTGGAAAGATATTCACAGATTCGGACTTCCAGCATCAATAACTCATTAGATATAGGTTGTCAAAACATAAACGGTGCCTCTTTCCCATTGTTGCAAGGCAGACAATGTGCTACAAGCCCAGTTTTATCAAAAGTAGCTGTCTTTCAAGCTACAGGAATAACATTGGTGTCTATGGAGTGAACAGGGTCCGTCTGCAATTTGCAAAACTGCTGCAACAGTAAAGAGAGACAAATATTCAATAACTTCACTCTTATACATTGTAGTGTCACTAAAATCACTGCAGCCTTCAACTGGCTCCTGTTGACAAAGTGTTTTAACAGAAATGTAAATGCTGTAATTTGATTCTTTTAATGAACCATGTAACTTGAATGGATGTGATGCTGGTGTGACCACAGTGCACACGTCTGATGTTGCTCAGTGGTCCAAGGGACGCTCAGGGAGTTTGTGTGTTTGCTCACACTCATGAAAAATTACAGGGAACATTGTGTCAGGGCCGATCTCAAACACATTTTGGAGCTGATTGGTGAGTCTGGAATGATATTTAGTTTTGATTATGTTCATAGTTGAGAAAGCTGCCTTACAGTTGTATGTTGAGCCAAACATTTTTAGCATTTGACCATAGATTATCCTCCTCTCATCTGTCCCTCGCCTCAACCGTTTTCTGAACGAAGACCTGCGATGTTGCATTGCAGAAAGTTTATTGGCTGAGTAGCGTCACATGGGATGACTGAACTTGTACCTAATTGGTCTGTGTGTTTCCTGAGCTGATCGCCAATACCGTAAACACTGGAAAAGCTGCGCCGGTAAAATAGAAGTGACCCTTCAAATTTAAAATTCGGTAACAATTTACTGATTACAGGTCCGGGTCGTATGCGGTCCGCCATGTACTGACTCCTGCTTTAAACCAATCAAAGTCGTTTTGGGCAGTGGTGAGCCCAGGATGCAGTAATGATGCCCCAGCAAAACAGTGTCAGGGGAAACTGTAGTGCACTGTTATGGCTAGGTCAACAAAATAACAAAGCACGATCTAAATCTTTTTCAAACTTGCCATTGTCAGTATGTGGGTTGCTGCTTGAAGTCTGTTATTTTTGTTTCCCACAGCAAAGAGGATTTTGAAAACAGTAACACATAAAGTACATGGCACAAATGACAGACTGCCTGCATTTTGCATCGCGAGTCAGACTAAGATCCTTCCCACCTGGGAAACCCAACAGCTCAGGTTGTACTGCAGGATTTCCATTTTAAATTGGCCTCAAAACCAAAGGGGAGATGCTGAGGTGATGTCTTTTTGTAGTGTCTCCAGAATTGGTTCTTCTTGAAGAAGAGAAGGTTCTTTGCGACTGCAGTGCCTCCCTGCTACTGGTATATTGTCTTTTAAAGCACAACAGAGTGCACAATTAAGTAGAGGCCAGTCTTTACTATGGGTGTGTTTCAATATCCATGCTTCATGGTGTATTCCAGTACATAGTTCTTCAAGTGCAGAAAGCCAAAAACACCAGGATGTCCCACTACATCCGGTTGCATTTTGCAGTTTGCAGGCCTCCATGCTTTTCTGGCCATTCTGACCCACAATCCTCTGCGCAGCAGAAGATACATCACATACGTCACAGTGTCTTGCACAAATATAAACAAGCTTGAGCTGCTGAGAGCATGCAGACAGATGACAGCTCATTTTGCGCAACAGACTGCAGTGAATATATCAGCAAGACAGCCAAAGATTAAGGTGCAATATTATGATGAAGTAGTATGTCCCATTTGTATGCATATTTCATGCAGCAATACGCACTTTGTAAGGGCAGCTGCAAGATGTACTAAAAGTAAAAAGAAAAAGTATGCAGTTTGAGACGAACACCATTTTGGGGTTTTGCTGCTGGTGTGGAGATCATAAATATGTATCAGATGTCAAAAGTTCTACAGCACGCCTCACTAGGCGTGGCTGAAGTTTTTTGCTCTGGATTTTGTGTGACACACCAACCAGCAACATTATCCTCAGGCCCAACCCATTGCGAGGAAAAATCACAGTTTGAATAACATCATCAACACATTAGCACTGTTAAATTAGCTATTTTTATTTACAAGGCAGACTACACATACAATACAGTTACAGGCTGCTTTGGGGAAAATGCAGCCTCACGGCAGTTCTCAACACACACCACCACAGCAAAAGCTCCTGAGATCAAAGGAAAATTAATGACACTTGTCAAGAACACACTCAAAGTCTACACCCACATATACAAAAATAAAATTACACAGACTGAACACAACTGGTTGAGATGACAAGATTGCCCCTCAAAGTTGAAGCTACCTTTAGACTCTGTTATCTACAATCAGTCCAAATCAGAGAAGTGCAGTTTGGTTGTGCAGCTGACCTCAGAACAGATCCAACCAGGCAACTTCGTCATCAAGAATGATTTGATGTTAAAAATAATACTCCAGTGATCAATTTGAACACTGTTCATAATACCATTAGGGCATCAATCCAGCTAATACTGTGTTAAGTAGTTTTAAAGTGTCTGACTAGTTAAGGGATATTACCTAAAGGACATCACATCCTAAGGACTTTTCAATGACTGATATACTCATTATATACTGATATACTCAGATTATGAAGTAAATACATACTCTGAGATTCCATAATTATCTGTATATTCAACAGGGAAAATGAATGAGTCTAGATTGCTACAGTTTGTGGTTTCCTGTGTTTTCTGGCTATGAGTAGGACCATCAGGAGAGAAAGGTTTGCTCTACAGGCAGGTACAGTCATGTATTGTAAACTAGGGCTCATCTGGGGTAGCACGACATTACAGGACACTCTGATAGAAATCCACTGTATAGAACACAAAGCCTATGAAGTTCAGTCATGCAGGATATTGATTCAAGTTCTATACATTACAGTTCTATCTGACAGGTCCCAAACAGGAATAACTAGCACGATATAAACCCTCAGTCTGGCGGCTGAGACACGGCGACAAGAGAGCAGCCGAACAGTTTCTGTCTGTCCAGGAAGAAGAGGCTTTTAATGGCACAGTAGAAATCCTCGATCCATTAGAGTCCATAATAGTACTAAAGTCACTGACTGTTGTGATTTGCTACTAAACCTCCAGTTGAGTTGGGTGATTTTATCCAGGTAATGTGTGTGTGTGGTTTTTTTATGCTAACGTCACAGAGAAGGCGATGGTGGTGGAAGATCTGGAGCTCATGTCCGCCGAGGTTCCAGCCTGTAGGAGAGCTGCGTCAGCGCCCTCTGGTTGTCAATCACACAGAGCTTCCTAACGTAACCCCGAACCTCCGCCTGGTTCTTGTTCGGCTGGCAGATGTCGGGATCTAGAGAGAGAGACAATAGAGAAAAAGAAAAATTAAAGTCTGTCTGCAAAGCTAGTAGATCAATGTGGCACAAGTGTGGTCATAAATATTAAGCAGCCTTACTGAATGCTTGGCTTCTACAGTGCCTCACTTGCCGAATTGTGTTGGCTATAATACGCTGATGGAACAAGGATCAAACATCAAACCAGCATCAAACATACTCCACAAATGAGTTATTTCCTCTTACGATGTGCACAGAAACTCACCATTTTCTCAAAGTTGACCATGTTGTCAATGAATGTCTTGTTGCCTTCATGTGTAAACGTCATATCTGTAAAGAAAAAACTCAGTTTAGTAGCAGCCAAGATCTTCTAATAATTACATCCTAAATGATAAATCGGCCGATACCATCTTGCGCTACTGGTACCTTTGAGAAGGAGCGGCATAAAGGGAATGATTGGCGGTTCCAGCTTGGTAACAGTAAGTCGGTAGGATCGGTGGTTTCTAGATGGGTCCTGGTGCAAAACAAGTCAATCGTGTCAGTTTCAGGCCTCATCCGCACATATACATGGGCGGTTTTCTATGCATTTTGGTCTTTCATCCACACACAAATGCAATTTTACCTAAAACTGACAACAGACCTTTGGGAAACTCCTAAGTAAAGACATCAAGAAAGCAGTGTTTGAATGTAGACAGGGAGTTTTTTTGCTTGTAAAAATGAGAGTATGCACCGTCACCTTCTTTGTTTACAGGAGGCAACTTTGTATAAGAAGCAAGCTTGTTTTTGTTTTCATGTGGGCAGAGATTTTATTTTTTTAAATACTCTACATATGGACAAGGCCTTAAACAAGTTAAGGTCAGTTCACACGAATTATGAAATAAAACTTAAGAGTAGAATAAAGCACTGCAGTTAGTTTTGCCCTGGTATTTAGGCATCTATCATTCATTAAAGCTGCGGTGTACCAAATTTTATATGTGGTACTCAGCACTGAAATAAATCAACAATTTAAAAGGAACATCTCTTTCCAGAAACTTTTACTCTAAGGTGTCAGGTGTCATCTCAAATTCAGTGCAAAAAATGAAAATAAAACTATCAGCATTGCTACATACAAAGTGAGTTATGTTTTGCTTGTTTTTTTCAATTTGGAAGAACTGACTGTTTAAAACTGTAATGAAATGCAGTGTTTGCGAAATAAAACTCACCATCATGCTCTCAAACTCGGCGTAGAACTTCTTAAACTTGGTGGGGAGTTTCTGCAAGTCAAAACCAACAGGATCTCAGTGACAAGAAATACGAGTGTTGTAGTTTAGAGAAGGCAAAAGATTGTTGTTACTGAGGTTTACCTCCCACGTCTGGCTCAGTCTGCTGACAGCTGGGTTGCTCATCCCCATGATGATGGCAAAGAATGAATTCAGGTTCCTAAATTCTCGACAGCTACAAACAAATACACACAAGCAGGAACCAAAGTGAATACAAGTAACACCAATCGTCTGTTTTTACAAAAAAGAACCAAAAGTCTGTTTATTGACTCCACACTGTGCAGATCTCAGTTTCTAGGCTTTCAACCAGAACCAACAGACGCCATGTGATTACTCCTGTTTCAGCCCCTTGACACTGGCTCCAGCGTGTTTTAGTGAAGATTTTACTGATTACTTTTAAGGCCATTAATGGTCACTCTCTCCCAACTTGACTTGTGTCTGACCTCTCAGTACTGCACATGTGCACATGCCTGGAAGAGCTTTGAGATCCTCAGGCCTTTTGTCTGTTCCAGAGCACCAGCTAAAAACTGAAGAGGACAGAGTGTTCGCAGTCAGACTCCCGAGGCTTCAGAATGATCTGCTCGAGGAAATCAGGCCAGCTGAGTCAGTGGGATCTTTATGAGTCTCTTCTTAAAACATAATTTTATTGAAGAGACTCTCCTGATCATACATGAGGTTTAATTTCCCCTGAACGTCCTGAAAATTCCTACCCTGTACTGGTGTTTTTTTACACAATGACCTGTGTTTTCAATCTGTGTTCGTTTAAATCCTAAAAAAAATTCATGACTTGTCCGTTTTATTTTTAAATAAGAGATTATTTTTCTACAGTCTGTGAGAAATTCCTCATCTAGTCCATTGTGTCACATTCACCAGCAGGTTCGACTCACTGTGCAGCTATCTTGATGAACTTCTTAAGGAGCTGGACTCTCTTGCTGAGCTGACCGCACAGGCAGACTTCAGTGACCACCCACAGTTGGACCTGGTTGAACCTCCTCAGGAACAAGTCCAGATTAGCCGTGGTTCGTCTGAAGCTGTGACGGCCGAACGTGTGGTAGAGCAGCTCATGCTGTGTGAGCAGCCGGAGGAAAGAGGAGGGAGAGCAGGTTCGGTTTAAATCCAGTGGACACGCACTGCCAGCCTGTATCTGTCAAGCATCACTGCTGCCGGGTTGTTTGCAGGGCACACATCTATTTACAGCAGCTTTGCTTTGCATCTCTACAGCCTGAATCCATTATATGATTACAGAATTTTTTCTTGTCATCTTAAAATGTAAAACAAGACTCCGCAACATTTAGCATGCACATTAATGAGCACAGCACCTCATGTACACAGCTGAAGAGCTCCCAGTCAAACATTGTCATTTGATAAGCCAGGTCCTTGGAGCTCATCAGCTCAAAAGTTGACATGGAGCCTGCAGAAGGACCCTCCTGGTCTGCAAGAGGAGTCTGACAAACACAGAAACAAACACACACAGTTTTATAAATTGCCAGGCACACACAAGGTCCAAACGCTTCAAATTAAGATGCATGTACAGAGCATGTTTGCAGATTTGTCACTCTGTATATAAAGTTAATACATTCTCATTGCTCAAAAGCCACATTTTCACAAATAATAGGTACATTTCTTGAATATATTTCATTATATTAAACATACATTAATCACAATAAATATTTCAAACTAGGCATTTGTTTAACCCGACTTAATAATTGCATGATCCAAGTACACAGAGGAAACATTAGTCTCTTACCAGACTGTTGAGCTGTTCTCGAGGACAAGCAAATAATCGGCCGTTGATGCTCAAAGTAGAAAACACCGAGACGTCGTTAGGCTTCAAGATTAGCTTTTCTGGAACATAAATGAGGATAGTTCAGCTTTTTCATTAATATATGTCCTGACATTAAATCACAGGCCATGTTGGACACCTTTTATTATCGTAATTATTATTTTGCGAGCTTTAAACCCTGATTCTTATTCACACAGTACACAGTTTAGGGTACACACAGGCGACAGTGTTAATTTAGAAAAAAGTCAAATAAATGACTGGTATTGTGCATGTAAATGAAGGCTGCTGAGAGCTGCCGTTTCACACTGAAGACACTCTGTCTTCATACCACCAGCGGAGCTGAAGTGGACCAACAGGAGCTCATCAGTGGTGCCAAGTTTGTCAGTCACAGCGCTGATCACTTCTCTTCCTGTCGCTGCCACAGCAACCCTGATTGTAGTGTAGGTGTGATCACTGCAGTACACCTTTAAAAGGACTACACACACATGCAAAAATAACAGTAAATACGTTGATATGTTACAGCTTAGTAGTTCTACTGAATAAAATGTCCGAGATGAAGATACAATGTCTATAAAAGGTATTCTCTCTCCTTGGAAGTTTTGTCCTTTTTATTTCAACACTGAATCACGTTCAATTTAATTTGTCTTTTTTGACAACAATTTACAAAAACGACTCTTCCATGTCAAAGTTAAAAAAGGGTGAATGCTTTATTTGGTGCATACAGCCCACTTACACAAGTATTTGATGCAAAAAAGATTCATGATCCATGATTACAAAATTAGGAGTTTGTTAATTTCTAATCAGAGCTGCTCACCCAGTGTTTACACCAAAAAAGTTAGCTGTGCTGTTTTCTATCTGTCCATTATGTACGAGATATAACGAGTTTCTTTCCCTGGTTGACCTTGGTCAGCTGCCACACACACAATTTCTGTTGATTTTCACCTCTTACATATTATTATTGCAACTCAAACTAGATTTCTATAGCCATTTACTTAGCAAAGTGCTTGAAAGAAAGAAATTAAAGAGACGAAAAATATCACTAAGAATGAAAGACAAGCAAGCAGAGATCATGAAAGCTGCCAGAGAATTTAAAAAAAGATCATAAAACACATTTACTCAATAAATTTAATGTCAGTCTGTCTATTAGATTTCGTTACATCTTGTGTACAAACAAAATGTTGTGCTGTGATGATAGCGTGACAGGATTAGGTCAGGATCTCCAAAATATAAAATCTGTCTCCTGAGGATGCGAATATCCACAGTAAATTGCACATCTAGCAGACAGTTGTAAAAATATCTTGCACCTCAGGACACGTCGCTTGTAGAGTAAAAGACAGAAATAATTTCCACACAAACACAGCTGAACTCACTGTCGTCTTGATTCCTAATGGGCTGTTTCTTCTGCAGCCTTTCCTCTCCATTGCTGAACTGTCGTATTAGGGTCTTCTGTTGAATTTTATGACAGAATCCACATCAGTCTGATGTCAACATGCAAAATGCAATGCAAAACAGTATCAAAAATAATAGTGTGGGCCTACCTTTTTTGTTGATTTTGCCTCTTCCGAGCTACAAAACGCACAAAGTTACAAAAACAAATGAGGCTGGTATATAAAACAATTGCACAGAAATTTCAACCTGCAGAAAGTTAAAAAAAAAAAAACATACTGGAATTTGACGATTTTCTCCAGATCGGGAACCAAGTCTTTCAGAGCTCTCAGCATCCGAGAATCATTTGATAAACTTCCGTACAGCTCCTACAGAGACAGACAGGATAAAGCGCTCAGACTATGCAGAAGATCTGTGAAAGCTTTTCAATTTGCTGCATTCAAAAGCTCGCTCATGTTCACCTCCAGGAAAGAGATTGCAGCGGGTTCCTCTTGTAGCAGGTATGTGTGTGTGTTTGCCCAGCGCAGGGCCAGAATGAGGGCCCTCCTCTTACTGTTGAGTGCGTACTCCAACCTCTCCTGCTCAGAGCCAGGAGGAGACGCCGCATGGTAGGTGCACACAAGGTTAAAGGTAAAGACAGACATTCTATGCTCCCGATGCAGTAAGAACACAGACAGATGGTGGTAGCCAATTAGTCTCTGTTTAAGACCTGCACAACTGCAGCATGAATCCAAACACTCAACAGTCACAGTGGCTAAATCCATATTTTTATGCAAGTAGTGATAAGAGTTTTCAAACCTAGCTCCTCTGTTTATCAGGTGCTACTTACCACTTAATGAAGGAAACAACTAGAAGCAGCCCAAGGACTTCTGTTTAATAAAGACAGGGGCTCAACTTTTGATCTGCTTCAAGTCCCTCTCTGGTCATTCATGATACATAATTACATTTTTAGCTTGTTGCTTGAAAATAAACCCTTCTTGTCTTAAAATGGCTTGGATTTAACTATAAACTGTTGTTGTAGCATGTGCAGACCGATGAAGTCCCTGCCTTTTGTTCCATCAGTCCCTCTGCTAATCGATGCCACTCGCTTCTAGCTCACCTAAAACTCTACCAAAGCTCATCTACAAAATGAAAAGTTGCAGTAAATCAGATCAGAAAAACAACAACGATATGCAAAACCCCACTGCATAAGTTGACATGACTGGTTCCTTAAGTTTGTTGCATATGAAACCTTGGAAGTCTGAATCTATATTTATGAGACTGTGGTACACTACAGTTTCAAGGTGGTCTTGTAGAATATAAAAAATACACACTAAGTAACTACATTTAAGTACAAATACTGTCATTTTTCACACCATTTAGCAAAGATCTCAGCAAGTTCACTCCAAATCTGCCACATTAGCACTACTATGTTTAAGACACAAACAAACCACAAGTTCGTCTGGGAATACAACTTGTTACTAAGGTGTGAAGGTGACATGTCACAGTACATTAGTGCTTTATGGTCACCTGCTGCTTCCATAAGCAGAGCTGGGAAGCTTGACAATCTGTGATGCTGTGAATAGCACTGTTAGAGTAAAATGGTGCAAAGTGGGCTTACAAAGTATATCAAACAAAAAGCCTGTTCTTTGAAATGTCTTACACATGTGTGTGACTTTGAATAAATTGACAGCAAAGTACCATACACCAAAGCAAGGAGAACAAGAGAGAATGAAGGCAAAAAAAAGGATATTGTGCCATGAGTAGAGGACACATCTGGCTGTTGGGCATGAAGACACAGTGCATGAGGACAAAATCATCCACTGCTGGGTCTAGCAGGTAAGAAGGAAAACAGCGAGGAGAGTCAGGGGGAAACAGGAAATACTAGAGTTTAAAAGACAAATCAAGAGTTTCAAAAGGTAGAGAAACTGCATTCATCATGAATGCATTCATCCTTATCATACATCTATTTGATAAAGTGTGTGTAGTATTGTTGGTGTATTGAGGCCGCATCAAGGTCAAATTAACAAACTGTTGTTAGAACTGAATTTAAAACATAACTTTTCTAAGTAAAATGAATGGTACATAGCACAGAACATAACAGTTCA
Organism: Amphiprion ocellaris; assembly: GCF_022539595.1. NCBI lineage: Eukaryota > Metazoa > Chordata > Actinopteri > Pomacentridae > Amphiprion > Amphiprion ocellaris. The sequence goes on along the minus strand of NC_072775.1, from coordinate 13,328,606 downwards.
GTGAATAAATACGGAAGAAATATTTGTTTAGAGTTACAGTTTACAGAATTTGAAAGTAGCACAGCTTGGTACTGTAGTTTGTGTAATATTATGCACAGATTTCAATATATAATTATTTGCAGTGTATGACACAAAAAAAATCAATCAATTTAATCCACCTTAGCCCATTCATTTTGCATTCATAGTAATCTGTTCGGCTACCTGGTTCGCTGTGATGTATGTCCATTCTCATCGTCTCCAGGAAGTGTTCAAGAATCTTCTCTGGTGTTCCTGATATCACAGTGTATCTGCAAAACACACAAAGAGGTGCATTCTTTAACAAAAATAAACCTATCAGAGATGCTGTGTATAAACATCTTTGTTAACTTACAGGTATGTCTGTAAGTACTATATTCAGATATATGGACCCAAACACGCACACATACTTGATGCTTCCCAGCGTGGAGGCTCGAGGACTCTTTTCCAACACCAGCACAGCTTGTTCATGCTCTTTCAAACGCACTGTGTTGGCTTCCACATCCTAAAAATACAAGAAGAACCAAATCAGCATCAATGTGACATTTACAGTGTAATACATCTCACAAGTCAGAGGAGGGAGACAAACATCACAGTCTGGCAGCATCACTTAGTGGCATGATGTCATGTAATGCTTCAGACAGCCTTAAAGATGGACCTGAATGTTTTTCCCTTTTTGCCTTGATTCATGTGGCGTTAAATGGTTTGATTTACATTCTGACTTGCACATTAAACACTGTGTTGTGCCTATACTAGTATAAATTTCAAATGGCAGTGTTTGGAACATATCGGAAGAAAGGGAGGAAATGTGTCGCTGCTGCATTTGCCCACCCTGAGTATCCTGTTGAAGTCTTCCTTATCCACACGAAGGAAGTGGCAGTTGTCCTCTCTCAGGACAATGGAGGCAGCTCGAGGTGAATCTGTAACCAGGGCCAACTTTCCAAAGTCATCGCCCTCATGAAGCGTGCACACCACACCCTGAGATATACAGAACACACACACACGCATGAACGAACAAGTAGATGAACGCACAGCAAGATACAACCACAGACACAAATGCAGTTTGCAAGTCATCTTAAGCCCTGAAGAAAAATCCAAAAGGAACGAGAACACCCAGGACTGAGATGAATCATCTGTGCCTGCATTTGTTTATGTGCATGGTGTGATCAATGTGTGTGCATTTTGCCTGTACAGTGGTTGTGAATTTGTGTATGCGTACAATCCCTTAAGCCACTTAATCATAGTGATGAGTCATGATGAGCTGTGCAGAGTTTTTCCAACTCCACTGCTGGTGTTTCCCAGCCCCACAGGGCACAAACTGCTGGTTTACATACAGACATGATGAGATACTCTTTTAATCCACTAAATGCAGATGAAATATCACCAAATGAAGTAGAAAACTACAACAATGCCCGTGTGTCAAACAAATAAAGCACACCCACGCACCTTGCCATAGATGACCACATTAACTGAGCCCTTCTGGATGATATACCATGACGTGCCCTCTTCTCCTTGGTTAAACACTGGAAGAAAAAGAAAACAAATGCACATCACCTCTATATACAAAGCTAATACATGCCAGAGGTTTTCAAACTCTGAGGAGAGGGCGAGAATCTAAGGGTAAGCTGCATTCGTGTGAAAATTTATGCTCTTAAATAAGTCAACTGTAAACACATACACACATGGTACACTTATTTTTAGATTCAGTGTAGCTTACACTTCCTGGGGATACAATTACCACCATGTGTCCATAACAAATCAACAACCAGAAACACACTAAATAGTAAATAGCAAAACAAAGATGCTCCTTCAGGCAGCTAATTCGCCTTAATGGTGCGAATCTGTCTAATGTGTTAAGCATGATTATGCACCAAATCAAGGAAACAAAAAGTCATAACATAACTTTAGAAATCAAATGATATTAACTTTCTTGTGCTGTACTATCAATATTTTTTATAAGTAATAAATATCCCATTAATGTGCGAGTCGTTTCAGTTGTGTGTGTTTTGTCTGAGTTCAAACCACAGCGTCAAACTTTGAAAAATTGTTGACTAATATGTGCATGAACAAAAATGCATTGCAGGACAAAAAAGGACTCACACACAGTTCCAGCTTTTGCATGTGACTCAAAGATCACTACACTCGCCAGTTCCCTCTTCACCTGCAAAATACACAGTTTCAAAACTCAGGTCATCGTGGATTTAGCTGCACTGCAGAAAAATGCAAGAGAACAAGAAAATGCAGAGTTAAGGGCTTTTAGGGATTATTAAAGTAACCAGTCAGTCCTTGCGACCTTTGCCTCATCTCTGTACTGTCATTTACAGTATAAAAAACAGGATAGACTTCAAGTAGCATTTCTGGATTTTGTGCATAACTTTTACATTTATTTATTTAAAGGTATAGTTAAAATGGGCATTTTTAGCAGAATAAAACACTGAACCTAAACACTGAATAAAAGCACATGGAGATATTTAGTTTGCTTTAATTTATATGTTTATGTCCTGTTTTCAGAATGACTGTGGAGGTCGCTGGGACAAAAAAGTTGTTAACAAGCTAAACAGCTTAATTTGTCAGCGTAATGAATCTGTCAAATTCCTGGTATGTAATTTGCAATGCAGTAATAATGGGATCACATCTAATATTTGCAAATGCAATTGATATTTGAGGAGGGAACTCATGTGAGCCAAAACAAAAACACTGTTGAGGCAGCACAGACCTCAGTACTCCTCCATATAGTGACTTCTTGCCAGAACTTTGTCCCAAACCACTGGTAAGAGAAAAGCTGCACTAACTCCCTCTACTGTGGAAATATATAATAACAATAATTACTGGAAACATGTGAAAAGACTAAACATTACTGGACCAAATTCGGGAGTTAGACTCATAAACTGCTTGATGTGTTCAGGATTTTTTGGGTGGGACTGAAATCATGGCTCAATGACATACTGGAGCCACACTTTGCATGACCCCTCTCCCTAACATGATAATATTACGCAACAAGAGCACGTCTGCATCAGCGGTTCATCTACTTCATCATGACGCCGACTGCAGCCTACAGTTTAGTAGCTACTTCTGCAACTGCATCTTCCTTAAAGGCCAGAATTTGCAGAACAACTCTGTAATCATTGAAAATTCCTAAGAATGTTCAGATGAAGTAGAGGTGGTTTGATTTTGTAAAGAGTCACATTGATGGTGACCATTTTACGTTGGTTATGTTTTAAGGATAATCTGCTACCGGTGAAACGGGTCAAACTGACCATCTCCCTACTTGGTTTTCATCATTCTATCCCACCAGTGAGTGTAAAATGCCTTGTGCTCAGTGTATTATAGCAGATAAGTTAATCCACAGCTGCACAGTGACAAAAATAGTCCCATTTTCTGTGATTTCACGTCAAACCTGTTTGATTCGGTTAAAACAAACACAGGTCTATCTGCATAATTAGTGCAGTTCATTTAGGCTGACAGCAGAGAATATTGCTTATTTTTTAGTATACTTGCCAATTTTGTAATCATTCAACTTTAGCTGACTGGTTATTAACAGTGTTCTGTGGTTTGACAAACTGATAACACATCTTTTAAAGTGGTTCTGATGTATTAGCAGCCTTCCTAATAACCTGTCGTGTCCCTTTAAAACAGAAGTGGAGCGGCTGACTCACAGTGTTGGAGAGGTGAGCTAAGGCCTTGATGTGAAGCAGCTCATCATAGATGATCTCTAGGTCATCCCCTGTCCTCTGACCAGGCCTACAGACACGCAGAGGTTAGTCAGAATAAACTCACCATGAAGATTTCGTGCATGCACTTCACCTCCTATCACACGTAAGTAAAATTAGATATGACACATTCCAATATTAAAATAGTATATTTTTAAATTTGTTACAACAGATGATTTCATATTACTTCACATGACAATAATGTCTATTAGAAATGCTGTATGTGAATTACATTTGGTTGGATTAGCAGAGTCTCCATCATAACTGAAATCTAATTAAAAAAATCACTGTAGCAGAACAGTAAATTATGCATGCAAAACAACAGAAAATGGTTAAATTAGCTCTCTGGACTTCAGTCAAGAAATATATTAATCAAAAAACATGTTGACCTAATGCATTTAAGGCATTAAATGTCTAAATAGTAGGTAATAGCTTTTATACCATAATATACTAGTGGATTGCATTAACGCTGTATTGTAAGTACAGTAATGTACTATGATTGACTGTTACTGACGACTTCCTGAGGATCATGCGCAGCAGTGCGTCAGGGCCAATCTGAGCGAGGAAGAGGATGGTCTCTGGCAGCTCTTCCTCACTCTCCCTCTTCTCCTCCTCACTAGGTAACGGTGTGTCCTCCTCCTCATCGTCAAGAAAACGGTAGAACAGGTATTTATCCTGGAAACCCAGCTCCTGGTCCACTGAAGAGCAGAAAAACACACACAGTCAAAACACACGTACCCAATTAAACGCACACAGTGTACGTGCCTGTCGATGTTCTGTTAATATGATAGAACATCATTTCAAACGTATTTTTTGAAGTGAATGACCTCAGAGATCGAGATCAATCGATATGTTATGTTCAAGCCCAATAAACATGTTATTAAATTTCATTTTGATATTCATACAATCACTCTCTGCCATTGATGTTCAGGTTCAAAGCTCACAGTCTAACTCAAAGGTCAAACAGTGGTGCTTTGCTTTGAACCTGAAACTAATTTCCAATTCATACTTTCAATAACACTTGGTTACATTGAACAACACATGAAGTAAAACAAGGATAATGTAAAGAAATAAACCTCCTGCCTTCTTTAGCTGCTTTGCAACAGAAGTTTGGGAATTGACTGCAGGACTTCATAATGACCAATGTATGGCATGTATGTTAACAGCATACACTATGAGAAGAAAAAGTTTTCGTTACCATGGTTAAGCACTCCTTCTTCTAGCAGTGCCTGCCACATCCCAACAGCATGGGACCGTGTGAGCACACAGGCGCTCTGCAGCACCAACCAGTCCACCAGCTCTGTGCCTACACAGCATTGTCTGAAATACATATGCAAACACATTGTTCAAACAATAAATGCAGAGAAATGGGGAAAAAAAGCCTGAACACTGAATACACAGATAGTTTCCCCAAGCCCCATGCATGATAATAATTTTGGACAAATACACACAACTGGAACAGACTCACATACCTATAAGTCTTGAGGTGATACTTCCTATCTCGAATCATGTGCGGTGCTCTGGATAGGATGGCGTTGCGGAGAACCTTCCCCGCTCTCTGCAGCTTCTCTGAGGGAATCTACAACACAGAGGAACACTGGGAACTCTCATTTTTTGTAAAATAGCAGGAAAATGTGTTTAAATCATTTTGATCATTGACCTAATTTTTGTTAATTCTGTGTGAGTATCTGCACAGCAGATTGTTGGTCGGGCTAGTGACTGCATACACCACTTGTATCAGTAATATTGCATCAAAACACAGTACATACAAGCAGATACATCCTTTACACAACACACCTGCATCTTAGACAGAGAGGAAAAAGACAGATGTGTATGCACACACAGCTGCTGTTGAAAACAACAAAGGAAGGCATGTTAATTGGGCAGATGGGATCTTTCTTCTATGTGCATGCATTAGCTAACATTAGCATAACTACAGAGCATCACAGCTGTGAGTCATCACTAGTCTCTGCTCTGAAAACGCACACACCTCCAAAATCCATTCTGGCACTATGGTTCATTCACAAACATGAAAGTATGCAGCGTACAAAAACAGCTTATGACACGGTGGATGCGTTTACTGCACCTTCTCTACGCTGTAAAGAAGCAAGAACCTCTCAGTCTCAACAATAAACCACAGCATTTATTCAAACATTAAAACACTGAGCCGCTATCTGCGTCTAACATATGACACTAAAATATTACATAACGCATTTCTGCCCAAACACCTACAGATATCGTGACACAAGCAGAGAGGCAAACTGAAATATAAACTAAAGCTATCTGGTTCATTGATTTGGTTTGATTCTTTATTTCAATTCCTAAACAATTACAAGACTGCGATGTGAAGGAAGCATTTACCTTGTTGTGAGCTTTGTTTGCAGAGTCTGAGTTCATGTTGTCTTTGTCTGTGAGTCCTGAGGAGAGAAACTGTCATCAGGCTAGTTGATTCATCAATTTTCTTTGAATGCAGTTACTTCTCATTCCCAAAGCATTAAAACAAAACCTGTCGCACTTGAAAAAGAGGCAGGAGCATTTTATTTTACAGACAAAAGTGTTTTCAAGGCGTTTCTGCAGTTTGAGCTATTATACAGAACATTTTTTCTGCTTGCTTATTCTGCTACACAATTCCACGTTACGGTTTGTTTGTACAACTGAACAGGTTCATTAATTAGTCATATCAGCAACACTCAAAGTGTGTTTTCCATTCCCAGGAGTGCATTTGTGTGTCTACTCACTGTCATTGTTGGATCCACTCTCCATGGCTCCATAAGGAGGGGCCAACAGTCCAGCCAGGCTTTGACGATACTTCTACAAGACAGCACGCATAAGTCCACATCAGTTTCGAAAACATTTACACCTCAACTACTGCTGTGATGTATCATTTATAAAGCATCATCATGTTTTAAACATCAAAACCCATTACTGTTGTTGGTGTCTCTCCCTGAGGCACACAATGTTACTTGCACACAGAAGCACAAGTGCCCCTCAAAACAAAGCCTTTTGTACAACCAAGATCATTTACATGCAGAACAACTAACATTATATAATACACACACACGCGCACACACACACACACAGCAGCAGCATTCACACGGGGGTTAAGCTGCTAAATGTGTACAGATGCTGTTCTTACAGCTGTGAAGAGCAATAAACTGTGATTGCATGTTTGAAGCAGAGACACTGAAACACACACAGCAAGTCATTTTCAGCCTGAATGTGTCACCGCTCTTCTGCACGGTTATTACCAAGCAGCCCATGCCTTCTGAGGACTGCCAGGAACTCGCACACACTGACAGAGAGAGGAACAGAGAGAGCATCTGTTTGACCTAAAGACACAAACGCTCTCCTATCCATGTTTTCCTTGCACACACGCGTGCACACCCACACACAACCAAGAAGATAAACTACTAGCTACATTCCAATATTAAAGGCAAACAGTAGAAAACAGTTCCAGGGAGTTTCGGTTTCATTTTGCAAAAAGACAACATAAACAAAAAATAAGCAAATATTACAATGAAACAGTGTCTCGCCCACAACAGACTATACACAGGTACAGTGGAGGAGTCAGACTCACCTGAGGTAACACACTCGGCTGCCTAATGCTGGAGGTAGTGAAACCCCATAGAGCTGCCCTCTGCTCCTTTACAACTCACACACACGCCACCGGATAGCATCCTGCTTAAAACAAGCTGCTCGCTTCCTTTCCTTTCTCCCTTCCAGTCACACAGTCACCCCAGTGTCTGTCTCAGTCTCTCGCTTGCCCTCTCTCGCTGCGATCAAGCCAAGAACCAAACCACTTTCTCTCACAGGTTACCACGGTGATCTGAGTCCCTGTATTACTGAGCTACTCCAGTGGAGGAGGAGGAGGGATGAATGTGGTGAGGATGGAGGGCAGGAGGAAAGGAGGAAGGAGGCTGGCAAAAGAGACATGACCAATAGAGGACAGAGGAAGTGGGCATGAGAAACATAAAGCAGGTGAAAAGGGGTTTAAAAAAAAGGAAAGATAAAGTAAGAAATGCTCACAATACTAGGCAGCCACCATCCAGGACAAACAATCATCTGCAGTAATTGTTAATATACTACATGTTTTCAAATACAAGGCATTTTGCGTTTTCACTCTGTTCATTCATCTCACTTTCACTTGGTGCTAGAATTATGGATATTCTTTTCTTTCATCCTTTGATCAAACACATGACTGTATTCATCCCGTGGCTTTCTAGTCATCGCCACACACAAGCACATGGGCACAAATTAGTCCGTGCACACTGACACACTCATAAAACACAAAGATCCTTTTACTACGAGGTTCAAAATAGGACAACCTCAGGCTACGTTTTCTGCTTTATGTCCACAGTCCCAAAATAGACAGCAGAGAAGGGGAAAAGTGCACTTAAATGCACAACAAGCCCAATTATAGACAGCACACATGCTTTAATAGGCAATTATTTCTTATCTTGGTCTTACATGTTCCTGTGGCATAAAATAGAGATGTCATGTTTCCACAAATCTAATTTCTTCTCCTCCAGTGATAATACTAAGAAGGTCATTTTTTTTCATGAATGGCAACAGCGTGATTGATGTGTGTGTTTTATACAAATACTGAAAACAGGAAAGCTGTCAAAACAACCCTTGTTTTTAGAGAAGATTTTTGTATACATAAAGGGGTCTAACCCACGTATAACAAGAGGAAACAATTTAGGCAAAGAGATGCTACGTGCAGCACGAGTCAGTCAATATTTAGAACACAACACACACAAACGTGTTATTTTTGAAGGATAACTTCTGAAATTCATGCTAAATTTCAGGCTGCAGTAGTGTCCTTGAGCAAGATGCTGTGATCTCAAAGTGAACAAGGACAAGCAAAGAGACGGTTTCCCTACAATTACAAGCATGAAAACTAGAATTTACATAAATGTGAAAGACAAAATCTAAACTATCTTATCATGTCAATAAAAACAAGAGATTTTTGGATTTGACTGACTGAAAAACACAGGTCCTTAGAACACGCTAGCCTGGGTGCTGACTGTAAAGCTACAGAGAACAGATCCACTGCTCTGCCAGGACTTCCTCTCAGAGTTGGACCCAGTGAATAGAGGCGGCAGCGTCAACAAGGAGGCCCACAGAGAGGCAGCTACTACAATGCCAGCTCTCAAAGATGAGGCCAGTGCCCAGGCCGAAGCCACGTTAGCGTTGATTCTACTAGCTTGTGTGATAGTCAGTATGACTATGAACCTTTACATTCTAGAAACGATTCAGTCATTCAGCTGATTCAAGCTACATCTGCAACATACCATATCAGACCTTACCTTTTGTACAGCCTCCTGTGCATGACCTTTTCATGTTTAACCCTTTGAATGCCAAAACCCACCAGCAGGTTGGAAACGTCTGTTATTATATATAAAATTGTCAAGATGACCCTATTTATCAGAGCCAAAAACTCTGAACAGAAAGAACTGTCAGATTTTCAACTGTGTAACTTCCCATTGACTGTTCATCTATGATGTGCCGTTTCCTCATAAAAAGTTACATCATTCCACATGTTTCATTTCAAATATCACTAAAAACAAACTGTTTACACTAAACAGATTCTGTAGAAAACAAAAAATACTGTGCTCCTCTGCACACCTGGAAGGCCATTAGTGGCACAGCTGTGACCCACAGATATGTCTTTTTATGATTTATGACATTAAACCTTTGTCACACTGCACAAAAACATCTTAGAGTTTCTTCTTTGAGTTGTCTGTACTTCTAGCCATTGTTTTTGATGCTTCAGAAGAGGCGCAGGATTTTATAATGCAGTGAAAAATGAGTCCACAGAGAGGAAAAATGTGACAGGAGCAAAAAACTTCAGAAACTGTTCAATGTTCAGAGAATGAATCTGAAAAGGAGAAATAACTGCTGCAATAACCCATAAGATCACTTTTGGTGATTGAAAGCGTGCTGTTAAGTAAGACAGTTGTATTTACATATTTAAACAGCTCATTATTTAGTCATACGGACACACTGATCATCATATTCCTAGTTCAGAAAAATGGAAATCAGTTGGGCCTTGTCCTTTGAAAACTTATTTTGTAAATGCATTCTGATTTCATTGAAACATTTTCCCCTCAAGCTTTTGTTTTGAAGACTCCCTCGATGAAGTAATGTGACGCTTCTTCTGAGATGGAAAACCACATTTAATGTATGAATACAGATTGTTGGAACTGTCATATTAAAACTTTGAGGAGATTTATGGTTTGCTGATACTCTATATCTGAAGAGACCATTTTGACTCACCATAGATAGAAGCCTATCTATCCTGTCTAAATATTTGAAAGGACAATAGACAAGTTTTTCACTTTAATTTATCATCATAAACTAAATTCTGCAATGGCTATAAAACAATGACACCATTAGCAATTAGATTATTTCCCTCTAAGCATTGCATTTGTTATGCAATTCTGTCTAGCACCAGGTATAAATGGAGGCTCAATTTATGGTAAAAGCAAAGTGCATCTGCAATTGCACAAGCAGAACAGGAGGAGGATAGTGCTTTTATTTTCCCCAGCAGCTATCGGTAGCTTTCCCCAAGTAGCTGAAATGGCAAACTGTGAAACAATCAGAGTAACTGTGGAAATTCTACCCAACAAAAGAAGAAGAGCCCTGTTGTCGGAGGAAGCAATCGAAGAGGGAGAGTGATCGAAAAGGAGGTCAAACAACAGTGAACGTCAGATTGGCTGGAGAGAGCTCCTTGACATGGGCGATGTCAAAATCGACTTTCAGGTGGCATGACTTTTGAAAACAAACGTTTCCTACGTGTTAAGACCAGCAAGGTTTTACTCTGCTTTTATCATAGCACTGAGATCAGGACTTCTATTGCAAAGTGGGACTCTTACCCCATAATGTTCAGCCCTGCTGCCTACAGTCCAAAGCAAGAAATAAATGTAAAGTATCAAATTGTGTTTTTGTTGTTTTTTGTTTTTTTTTTTTTTTTTTAACAATAGATTTATTAATCAATTATCAAATTGTGTTTTTTGTAAAAATTATTAAGATTTACGAAGGATTTTTGAAAGCTTCAGTTCAAGATATATTGCTTTGTACATTTAAAACATGCTGGATCTTTGCCACGTGGGCCACCGTCCAAATAATAACTGCTGTATATTGAAATGCAAGAATGAGAACTTAAAAAACAAACTGCTTCAAACATTTATTTATTAAAATTTTTTGAAGTGGTATTGAAGATAGAACAATTATCACAAAAGCTGTGTCCAGTTTAATAAATAAAGCAATAATGATTAAGCACTACAATAATTCCAATAAGATAATACAAACACTTTTCTGGAGACAATCTCTGAAATTTAAGCTGGTAGGAGGAAACAGTAATAAAAGATGAATCTAGGGTCAGACGCGTAATGAAATCTTAAATTGCAGCCTTTGTTATTTGCTAATTGCACTGATTCAAATTGAGACTTTAATTTGAAATCAATTCCTTGCTTAGCCCTATTTGGTAGACTTGTAGGCCATAGCCATGTTCAGTGTCCTGTGTTGTTGTTCATCTCTGAACAAGCAAAGCAGAGCAGCAGCAGTGATACCACTTGGGAACACTGGGAACACTGGGGTATTGGTTGCCACTTTGAAAAGGGTAGTTTATTAATAGTTTAACTAAGACAACTCACATAATTCAACCTATGCATGGAAAAAAATGTAATGTTCAAGCAGATTACGCTATGTATTTCAAAATGCCTTAATGATATTTAAAGAGATCACCTTAGAGTGTTTGCTGACCTTTTCATCATTGCAATACAATAAATAATTTTGTTACCAATCCGTAGGTACCTGAACCCAAGAACAAACCAAGACACTTCAGACTAATATTTTAAAGCAATGTATATTTGAATCAAACAATAAAAAAGTATCTAAGGAATCATTTCTGTTATGTTTAGATGTTTCTAACTCACTGCCTGCAGTAACCATATTGCACATTTGTAGCACTTGGTCCATCATCTCTTGTTCTGCATTAAGTCGCAGCATGCTCCAAAAACAACACACACCAGATACTACACAGAAGCATACACAGCAATGTATCACACAAACACACTCCTCTCTCCCCCTCCCTGTACTTTAAATAGCTTTTTGTTGAGTCACCTGAGGCGTGTATCCAATAGGTGGAACTAAAGGCATCATAATGGTGGACAGCCCTCTTGTGGCTAAAAGAACAACTACAACAGGAGGCTGTTTAAAATATTGCAGTCTCCGAAGAAAAGCTCTTTCCACACACAGAGTTCATGCTGAATCATGAAGTTCCACCTCATACTCAAAATTTTATGCCCTTTTTCAATGTTTTAATATAATTCTTTTAACTCTCACCTCCCAGAGGCTCTTAAACTCCCTCTGTTCGATCCGCAGCAGCTCGCTGGTCTCTCTGCTGACAATGGTAGCGTGGCGAGGTGTGTTATCCAGGATGGACTCCCCGAAGGCCGTCCCAATCCCCAGAGTGCAGATAGTGACGGCATCCTGCACAGAGACATGACAAATCTGTCTGAACTGCTGCTATAACACAGCAAGAGCAATAATAACGGTTTTCTAGCAATATAGTCAATTGCTACATAGTGAGACGATACAGTAGTAGCTATAAGCAATATGTCTAAGATTTCCTTCATGACCTTGAATAGACATGGAGAGCAGATGGATTAATGTGTGGTAATTAATGGAAATAAATTCAAATATGAGGTACTGGTGAACGGAGTCTCCAGTAAAGGAAACATCACTGGGTGCTGGGTATAGCTACACAGGCTAGAGGCAAGGAAACACACACACATACCAGGACTATCCACTGATTTCAAAAAATATTCTGCATGTTATGGAAACCTTTTCAGCTGTCCAAACTGACATTTCAAATATAGCCACAGAAACTAGGCCACCAACGGCACTTTAGGGCTACATACATGAAAAGGACATTTCACAATGGAGGAGCTTCTTATCTCCGTCTCTCACTGGGAACAAATCCTCTCCCTCTCTCTTCTCCCACATGTCATTCGTCTCTTTTATATGTACAGTACAACCCTATTTTCACACTCTCGCATAAACGGTATAAAGTGTAGCACAATTCTCAGCGGGCCTGTTTTCTGTGCTGTGGCAGCTTTGCTCTGGCATATTTGTAGGGAGACATGAGCTAATGTACCAGAACAATGTCGGCGTTGAGGAGAGCTGTACAAGCTCCCTCACATGAGGAGCACTTGTAGAGAGGCCTGGATGTTGACAGAGAAGGCTATAATAGAAATAGCGCAAGAGGGAGTAGAAATATATCAACCATGAAAACACTGCATCTCTACAAAAATAGAAAGGTAATTAGAGAATTCAACAGTGCTCATGATTCAAGATTCATCATTCATTTGTGAGATCAGGAAAAATGTGCAACAGAGACACAGTGGCACGAAGCAAGGTAATAAGTCATTATGTAGCTTTTAATCTAATTTGAACTTGATGACATGAATCTTACCTGGTGGTTGGCAGTTTCTGACACTTTGACATCGAGGGAGCCAGACAGGACAGCATACCAACTGGTGCCTATGTCTCCCTGCCGAAACACTGCATACAGGAAAATACATTAAGCAGTATTAAAAGCTGATGGAAAAATAGCATTGTACTTTACTCCTTAACATGTCACAATCACTGCTATTTAGAAGCAGCTTTTGTGAAAACGGACACTTGAGATTTGTCTGCTTCAGGAAATATTTGTATTGTTTTGTATTTAGCTGTAATTTTAGTTGTATTTCTACACGCAATTCATAAAAGAGAGAAAATTCTTTTTCAAATCTGTCTTGCCATGATACTGATCCAAGAAGTCCTAAACATTGCATTTTTCTCTGTTAAGTATGACTTAAATTATGCTCTTTTGCAGTTATGTGACATTCTTTACAAGACGTTGCTTTGATATGATGTGACGTTGTGAATTTCATTATGAATGAAACTTTTTTGTAAAAAACTGACATCCTTATTTGAAAGAGAACAAACGTCCACTTTCAGTATAAATAAAATTAATAATAATAATAATTAATTTAGTTGCAAATGTTTAGTGCTGATACAATTTGTTAAACCTTAATCTATCTGACTGAGGCATCCACACACTCCACTGACAAATTTTATGATGCTATATTCTGTCATTCTACTTTTTTATGATTTTGTTAACTAATTCATTCCTAATGATATTAATGTCATAGTTTCCTGTTATAATTAGTGCTCTGGGTTGCTGGGGACCCCAGTCAAAAGCACCCAATGGAACTATTTACCTATTTCTTGTTTGTCATGGATCCTAATTTAAAGCATTGTGTACTAGTGGTTACATAATTTATAATGTTTAGTGAAGAAATATGGTCACGTTTTGTTATGACTGTTGTTTCTTATAGTGGCTTACTGAGGTTGTCAGGGACCTCAGTCGGTAGTACTTTGATGTTACAGTATATATGTTGGAAGGGTAAGGTTCCTCACCGGGCTGATCCTATGTCATTTATCAAGCCACAGTTTTTCAGATGTCAGGATTTGCATCTATATTATATTCCACACAGCACAAAACTGAAAATAATCAATACTGCAATAATCTGGTGGAGCTATAAAAAGTTTTTTTTCCAGAAGAGTGAACCAATATGCTAACATCAATATCCTACAAATGTGCTAAAAATAAGGTTTGCATGATTTGTGTGGAGAGCTATACATGAGTAAATTAAAATAACAGTGTTTTTTCATCCAATGTATCACTCTTCAAACACTCCTAAGGGATTTTCTGCAGCACAAGTGTCATATAATAGCACATGGTATATTGCATAATGATTTTTACTATGCTTACAGCCTGTCTGAAGCTACCAGTGTTTGAAGCATATATTATCCTACAAAAGAACACATGACTTTACAATCCGACAGTATTGTATGTCTGTGTGTGCACGTGTACGTACATGTGATGCCTTTCTCCAGGCATTCATAGAAGGCACAGGCACAGATCTGTAGTAAGAGGGGAGGTGGGAACCTCTGGAAGGCTTTGACCTCTCTCAGCCTGGTCAGAATGATGTCCACGTCCTCTCCAGAGCGTTCTGCAGGCCTGTGCAGAGGAGAACCACCATTAAACCCAGCATCAGGTGTTAAAGAAGTACAAGAAGATTTACTGCATGGTGTAACGTGCTCATTTTGATGGATTACATTTCTCATACAAGCCCATTTCTGCCTAAAGAGCAGGAAATCAATCAAAACCTACAGCATGCTTTGATGAATGGTAACAGTAAATAGCTGCAATTAGCAGTCAGTGGACTAAAATGTGAAAAATCTGTGGTAGTGTCCTTTAAGTAAAAAGACAGCTCTACTGTTATCTATGCAATTTGTGTGTGCAAGTGCGTGTTGTAATACGTGTGTGTGTGTGTGTGTGTGTGTGTGTGTGTGTGTGTGTGTGTGTGTGTGTGTGTGTGCGCACGCTGGCGTCATTGTTCTGCCTGGTGTTTTAGCGATAACAGTGCAGAGCTGCAGGCGCTATTTCTCTTGGCTCCGGCCCCCCACAGGGTGTTGATGTAAGATCATTTGTACTGCTGCTATTTCTAATACGCTTAAATTGGAGCACACACATCAGTAAATCATTGTTGGACATCTAGGCGAGAACACACAGAAGTTTGATCCGAGAGCTTAAACACTCTGCTCTGCAAAGTGGTGGTGAAAAACTACAGAGCCAAAACATCTCAGAGTAAGACACGCTGCAGTTAGCACCATTCATTCATTTATTTCTTCTCTTTGCTAGTGACTCATCCTCACACGTGTGTGTGTGCATGCATGTTCATACAGAATAGCTAATGCACCGCTCCTTTCTTCACAGATGAGAGGCTGTCTATCCCCTCTCCTCCTTCAGCCCATTCCTCTTCCCTCACTCTCTCCTCTTTGTATGCCTCCTCTAAACATTTCTATAATCTCAATCTATTTTTCTTCCCTCCTCTCTCAAGACTTGTCTGTTTGCCTCAGAGTATGATAGGCAAGATGAAAAGGGAAAAAAATGACCC
This sequence comes from Amphiprion ocellaris, assembly GCF_022539595.1. Classification (NCBI taxonomy): domain Eukaryota; kingdom Metazoa; phylum Chordata; class Actinopteri; family Pomacentridae; genus Amphiprion; species Amphiprion ocellaris. The sequence continues at coordinate 13,312,867 of NC_072775.1, read as the reverse complement.
TGTTCTTCTTTAGGCAACCCATTTTCTCTTCTCCATTACTGGCACAGATTCCATTCATCCATTAAGTCCCACTATTTAGACGGTTTTGGATAGAGCTTCACAAAGCTTTAAAGGTCATAATCAACACCAACCTACCAATGCAGTTTTCCACAATGTTTTTAGGAAAACTGGATTTACAGATTAGAGCAACTGATAAACATTTATTTGGAATTTTGATAACCGCTGGCAAAAAGACAATTACAAGACATTGGTTGCTTCCTGACCCACCCACATTACAGGAGTGGACAAGTATTGTGAATGACATTTATCTGATGGAAAGAATTACTTTCTCCCTTCGCCTTCAGAAAGAAACATTTATTAAACTGTGGTCCAAATGGGCTGAATACCTACACTCTTTACAAAAAGAAAACACAGATGTTTAACTTCGTGTCTCTGTCCAAGTGTACTTTCCGGTCCGGTAATGTTTAAAATTCTGTCTACAAACTTCCTGGTAAACATTCACCCCCCCCCCCTTTTTTTTTTATTTTATTATTGTATAGATTGACATGAATCTTTCCCTGTTCATGAGTTTTCAGAAATGACACTTTCTTCTTCTTCTGTATTCTGTATTTTTATTGTTAGATGACTCTGTATTATAAAGGAAAAAAAAAAAAACTAAATGTGAGTGGCAAAAAAATGTATCAATGTATTAACATACCCCTTGTTCTATGACTTGGAAGCTCTCACATTGAAAATAAAAAATGTCAAAAAAAAAAGTCCCACTATTTAGACTACCTCCTTTATTATCCCTTTATTTCTGCTTTGCAAGCTCAAAGGCAGCACATGTACATGCAGTAATAAACACCAATACATTTGTGTCCCTGAGCAGTGGACTGTTTCAGAACCAGGGACAATACTTCCTGATAAACACTGACTGTGGCTCAAGGGCTGCACAACACATCTTCCAGTCTCACAACATCTGCCACAAGCTCTGGGCGATTTCTCTGTCTGTTTATCCTTTTTTTTTTTTTGCCTCTGACTCATCCTCCCATCATCCACCTACTGCCTGTGTATTGGCCCTTGGTGCTCCGACAGAGCATCATATCCTAGTGTAGGCTGGGTTAATGGTTTCGACAGGTGCACCTCCCACACACTACAATAAGGGGAGACAGTGAGGTTAACTCGGCAGGGTTGAATGGCTAATACCAGCATCACCCTTCACCTATTCGTCTGCAGTCAAACTGTTGAGATCTGTCAGGTATAATCCCCCGGTTAAATCCTCACGCTTTCTTTTTTTCCCCCACTGTGCTGTGTTTGCTCGCTCTCTGCCTGTCCAGAGGAATCTTCTTCCCCCGTTAGCGTGAGGCGAATGTGACCTGAGAGTTGTTCACCTTGTATCACTCAACCTCTGTCTCTTTTCTCTCTTCCTTGACTTCTCCTTTCCCCCACTGTTCATGTCAGCAGAGATCTCAGCTTTCAACCACAAATTATGGCAAAGCGCACACACACACACGCACGCACGCACGCACGCACGCACGCACACACACACACACACACACACACACAGCGGATTTACAAATCAACCAGCATGACACACTGAAGAGAAAATCGAGAGACAGCAGAAGGTTCTGCAGACTGTTTGAGTAAACATCCATCTGGGAAAAAAATCACTGTTTCGAGACAAATAAATCATAGGTTGATTTGAAACAGCCAATCAAACTGTCAGACAGCATCAACAAACAGATTATTTCAGGCACCAGATGAACATGTTACTGTAACAGAGACTCTTCAGCTGCATGTATGAAGCTCTTCTGACACCAAACTACATCACTGCTAACAATGTGAGATCCAGTTAAAAACAATGAATATGAATCAGCATAAACATGGCTTAGTTTACAAGGTACCCACCTAATTTACAAATCAGATGCTGAAATTACTCATCAAGCTTTGAAATATTTGCAAATGCCTACATACTATATACCTGAGTGTAACATTTCTCTTATGGAACTGCTTTTCTTTGAGACTTACAGTTTTGTTTTATCATCTTATAGTGTTGCCACTGGGGCTCCACTCTTAAATTTTCCTGCAGCAGAAACACATTACAACCTCAGCTTACATTTGGACCGGTGCTGCGTTCGTATTCACTGGACCGTCTATTACCTGCCGGGGCATCAGGGAACAAAATACAACAGATCTTAACTCACATACTTCACACTCACAGGCAATAAATGTCTTCAGACGGATATACTAGAGACAGTCATATCTTAACCTCCGTCTTTCTTTCACCTTCCTCCCCTCCCCCCCTCACTCTTCACTTGCTCACATCAACAGTTGCTGTAGATGAAAGCTCACAAACACAAACACAAACACACACACATATACACACTGCTGGCTATTGATTGAATAAGAGGTGAATAGCTTAAGAGCACAGAGTGCTCTACAATAAGATCCTGTCCAGTCCATCCTGCCCTTAGTGACACCCACACCTACTACTGCGTATCAGCCGCATTCAGTTTAACATACACAGAACCTTAGCCGTTCACGTTACAAGAGTCACATCCCTCGCACAGTTCTATATTGGACATTCCCAAATTATCCACGCTTAAAACAACAAATTACCGAGACATTACATCCAACAAAAGCTGAAACTATTATACAACTGAACAATTAGTAAACAAAGAAAATCCATAAATCATTTCTTAAAGCAAAAATAATCTAAATTTAGCAGTTCCAGCTTCTTGAGTGTGAACAAAACAAGCAATTAAAAGATGTCACCTCAGGCTTTAGTAAAGTATGAGGCATCTCTCACTAATTTGCAACATTTTATAGACAATTAGCAGATTAAATAATCATCAAAATAATTGCTAGCTGCAGTCACATATTCAAATGCTTCTTCCAATGAGAAATTGGAACAGCACACTGTAGTTAGATATGCATCCTGTCTTATTTCAGGTGAGGATGAGACGACAAGATGGTAGCTTCAGGTTGCCAATGGTAACGTGAAGATGTGTCACAGAGGTGTGTACAGTATGCGTGGGTGTGTGAGCTGTGGGGTGCATGTCTTGTGTATCATTCACACTAATGAATGCACGATCCCCTTCATCTTGTTTATTTATTTAAGTCTTCTCCCTTGGATACTGTGCTGCTTCAACACAGTATGCTGGCAGCACAGTATAGAACCTTTTACTGTTAATTGGACAGCCTGATTAAAAGATTTTCTCTGCATTGCACAGCTTTTGGAGTTGTTGGACACAGACACTGATAGAAACTGGCTGTTCAGCTATTCTTATGTGTTCAGTCAGACCAGACAGCCTCACATGCAGCACTGTGGCAGGAAAAGGGAAAAAAACACACTGACCTGCCTCTAATCGATATTTTGATGAAATCCCCAACATACATGATGCAGTATATATGTAAAGCTATTTGATTTAAGCAGACAGACATAAGCCATGTGCGTCTCATCAGCCATCTATCACAGCCCATGCAGTGCAGAGACACCCCAGTGAACCTCGAAGCCACCAACGCCTTTTTGACCGGAGATTTTTTTTTTTTTTTTTTAAGGAGGGTGTGTATTGTCATGCACTGCAGCTTTACAAACAACTATACATCCACGGGAACTGACAGAGAGCAGGAACACGCTGAAAAACGAGGGGTTGTCGCATCAATATTGCACACTCACACACTGCACACGCAGCGATCGCCGGGTTCTGATTAATCACGTTGACGCGGATGAATGAAAAGAGGGCTGAGAAAACACAATCGTTGCCGAGTGAGGATGCGCGGCGCGGCGCGGCGCGGCGGTGCGGTGGAGCCGTGCGTTTCACCCACCTTTTATCCAGACAGCAGATCCACTCCGCCGACGGAGACGAATTGGGGGACGTCTGCACCGCGACCATCTTCCCCGGCTGTGTGTCGCTGCGATGGCACCGGAGGAGGCTGCCCGGTTGTCGGTGGTCGTTAATGAATGTAAGCTCCGGCTGCGCCCCCTCCCCGCCCCTCTGCTTCGAGCTGCCTCACACAACTACAGGCTGCTGCTGATGCTGCTGATGCTGCCGCCGCCTTCATCATGGCATGCAGATGACTGGTGTCAGTTTGCCTTAATGGGCTGTAGGCTGTTGCAGGGTCATAACAGCAGTAGCACGCAGGGCAACTCCTATGGGGGAAAAAAACACATTAGACTGGTCATAACGTATAGAATATAATTATGTCAAAGGATTATAACATTTGTTTTAAGATGCATGATGCATTAAAAGTGCAGTATACCCCTGTGCAATAACACCCAAATGTCAAATAACTCAAAGGTGTATCGCCTCTCAATAACTGCATCCCTTTTAAGTTGAACAGTAGGGTATTTTGCTCTAATAAAATTGTGACATAAAATTAAAACAGTTTATTACAATTGTAGGCCCCACCATAGGAGCTCAATGCAACAAAAGGCAGGATAGCTTTCATTACTGAGATTAAAATCTATCATTTTTTTCAACACATCTTATGTGAACTTTTATTTTGTTCCTCGAGGCATGTTCTGCCATTCTTCAGAAACTATTTTTCCATCTGCTTTTTGCTGGAGGGGTTGCACTGCTCTATCTTTTTCTTCAAAATACCCCAAAGGTGTTCTATCAGGTTTTAAGTCAGGCCACATACTTGGCCAGGTCATACTTGTCACATTCTTTCTCCTTCTCTTGTGTGCTTTTGGTAGTGTGTTGTAGATCGTTATTTTTGCTGGAATATTCCTCCTCTGCCAAGCTTCTAGGGACTGGGAGCAATCTTGTCAGACAGTATTTTGGTATATCCACTGGCATTAATGGGACAATCCATAGTTTTGTTTTGTTTTTTGCACTCTTGCGGCCCCATAACATTACCCTCCCACCTCCATGCTTTACTGTCAGGACTGTGCATTCGCTGTAGTAGTCTTTTCCAGGTTCATGCTAGGCATACTGGACCCAATCTGAGTTTAACTAATTTGTCTTGGTCTCATCTGACCAAAAAGTATACTCCCGATATTCATCAGATTTCTTTTCATGTTCCCTAGCAAATTTTCAACTTGCATTTTTTTTGCCAGACAGCAAACAAGGTGTTTTTCTAGGATGCCTTCTAAGAGGTTATGCGGTGTGCTTCATACTATCTGAGCAGTCACAGAATCTCTGATTTGCGGTTCTGATTAGCGGTCTGATGACTTGTTCTCTATCTCCTGATTACTGTTGTAGCTGTTACCAGGGTTGTTAACTGGTCAGTAATCTTCCTGTACCCTTTTCCATTTTGGGGGAGTCACAATCAGATTATTGTAATTCCTCTGGTAATTCTTCTCCATGTGGAGCAATGATGCAGACATGCAGAGAGGCATAGATAGTCACAAGTCATTTTCTAATCACGTTCATGCAATTAGGATAATTGGAAATCACAGCTGTCCTGAATTTTTTTGTGATCACAGGTTTTCTAACTTGTGTTGCAGGTTCTACTTTTCAGACATTTTTTTGCAGTTTTTCTAAAAAAAAAATTTGGGATGTTCATAAGAGAAAATACTTGACTAATAATAACTTTGAGAAGTGATACAGTTTTGAATCAGTTGACAGGGGGTGTACTAACTTCTTCTGCATAATGTACATTTCAGACCTACAGTAACATTTGGGTCATAGTTGACAAAACCTAAAACTAATACTATTTTTGTACAAAGTGACTGGGATCCTATTATTACATCAGAATGTAAACTTTCAACATGGGGGTTCCACAAGGGCGATTTGTTAGCGCAGCTTAAATGGTTCTGCTTACTCTAAATATTTGAAACCTTCGGGTGTCTGTTCTACATTGCCAGCTACACAGAAAACCCAAAGTGACATGTTCCATTTCTGCGCCTATTTAGGTCCAGATAAATAACAACATTAGAATAATAATATCAGAAATGCACCCTCTATATATCGATACATGATCAAGCACTGTATCATAATATGCATTTATATTCTTGGCAAAACTAACATAATGAATAACACTGTGATGTAAAAGGAGGCGAAGAGCCAAATCAGAGCATTTTCAGCATTAAGCCGGCTACATGAGGCAAGATGGCATATATGAGCTGCATTTGAACACTGTTTCTGTATTCGATAGCTTTGATGTGTCTAAATAAAGATCAGTGCAAGATGCCTTGAAGGATGGCTTGCGTGAAATGATATATAAACAGCAAAAAAGCAGTTAGTTTCACTTGTTTTGCTTCAACCCAAGTGATGGGGGGGCAGCAGCAGGGATGCAGACTGCCACCACTATGACCGCAGCCACCGCAGCAAAGAGAGGGAGGGAGAGAGGGAGGGTAGATGAAGAGGAGCAGAGAGGTTTTGAGCATCCAATAGTGCTGAAAAACATATGTGAAAACAAGGAGAGGATAACAGAGAGGAGGGCGAACAGAAGGTGCAAGAGGAATATAGGGATTTACTGTTCATTGTCTGCACGGGAAAAGCAAGGCGGGTCAAAACAGAAAGACAAGGGCAACGATTGTTTGTAACATGACAAATGAGACACAAGGGATGCAGGAGAATGCGGTACTGTTGCATCTCAACCTCCACACAATTCAGAGCCTCTTCTCATCCCTCTATCCTGCACACACACAACCTTAAAGTTATTAGTTCTACTGCATCAGGTGAAATACAGTGAGGATATGTGCACCTGTTGTAATTGAGTATGTGTGTGTGTGTGTGTGTGTGTGTGTGTGTGTGTGTGTGTGTGCGTGTGTGTGTGTGTGCGTGCATGTGTGCGTGCGTGTGCGTGCATGTGTGTGTTTACGCTCACCCTACCGCATCTGTTTGAAATGGCACTTCAACACGCATGACTGTAGTACTGGAGGGCGATTGAGCAAGTTTTCAGCAGACTGTTAAAATTAAGTACGTGTGTCAGTGCCAGCTGTCTCACAAAGGCTAAACATTCTATTTTTAAGAAGGCTTTTATTTGGAAAATAACTAAAGTTAAATTACTACTGCAATAGAAAAATAAAGGCACTTAATTTTATGTACACTGGACAGTAAAAATGTTTCAACTTACTACACAATTTGAAAAGTTTGGAACAATGTTAAAGGTAATCTGTATGCAAACCCATTTATTATTTGATTTAATGCTGAACTAACTCCAAAACCAGACAATGGGTTTGAAGTATGTTATGTTTACAAGGAAAAAATCCTAAATTTCACAAGAAAGAATCATCAGATTTGTTAACCGTCTGACAGTCCTTGCAGTTCACCAAACCAAATCTGAGCTTAAAATTGTGATATTTCATCAAAATGTCTTTATTCTATGTCTCATTTTAAAAGAACTTCAAATACAGCCTTTACCATGAACAGATTCTGTGAAAAACAAACAACTCCACACTCCTTGACACAAGCCTGAAGCCAATAGTGACACAGCTGCAACCAACAGCGATGTGACAAAAATTCAGAGACTTTTTGCCTAAACTGGATTGAACTGCAGGATGTGAGCAGAGCAGAGACAGGAAAAGTATGAAAACAAATTATAAGTACAAGTAGTAAAATATCTACACTATGTAGAGCCACCTTTTTTCAGTAGTATTGGTAACGGCTGGGAACATGTTGAATGCAGATTTTTACAACTATTGTAAAATAAATAAGGAGCAATTGTTTGTTTTTCAGTGATTTGTGAAATTCTAAATGTGTCATACTGCAAAAAAAGAGTAATTCTCTCTTCTTCAGAATTTCGCTGTTTACATAAAGTTGCAGCACTATATTGCAATAAAAAATTAGCTCACAGCGAGTAAAAATGCCTAAAAACTACTCTCGATCCAGAGGGTTAATGAAGAAAAAGTTTCACTCATTAAAGTTTTGACTTAGTCAGACAGATGCAAATAAGAAAATAAATATTTATGTACATTTAAGGCTCCTGAAGGATAAAAAATATCTACACCTTGGTCCTTCCAAATCACATCATGGCATGATGAAGACTAGTTTTTTATCAGACTTGGCAATGACAAAAACTGAATCCATAACTCTGTCGGATGAGCTTTACAAACTCATCTACAACAGGATGAGAGAATCTATATAGAGGATTATATCATTATTACTCATGTTGTTAAAATGATAAATGTGCAGTACACACATCTAGGCACACAGTGGCAGTATCATTGTTTTCTGATTTATAGAAGCACACACACTTGAGCTATAAAAACTGCTATAAAGAGGCATGATACACCAACTCACTGCGCTCATATAAACTAACTTTGCAGAGCTACATTGAGCTCTGCTCATTAAACTGCAGACTTGTGCGTTCATCCCAGCCACGAGCCGAGTAAAGGGAGCGTGCATGTCTGCATTTAAATGTTCAGAGGATTCAATGTAATTCCCTTGTGAAACTAGGGAACTCTAAATATGGCTGACTGAACAGATAACCATATGGGGCATGACCGTCTGCCAAATGCAGCCTACATGACAACACACTCAGAGCACACGCAGCTGATATCAACTCTCAGACAGTACAGACAGCATCTGTCCTTTTTGTAATTTGACAGTGTCAGTGTAGTAGCATTTCATTAAAGCGGGATTTAAAGGTATAATCTCTAGAGCCACGCAGATGCTGGATGTTTGAGCAATACCACTATCAATAATAAGTTTAAATTTTCTTTCAAACGCATGCGTAACATTTCATTCAATCTGTATCGTTCACATGGGAATACAGACAATGTAGTTATAAAGATCCCTAAATTGCTGTTTAAAAAAAAATTATCAAGATATGTGATGAATGGAAAATAAAGTTGTCAGTGCTCTCTGCTGGATTACAGTAGTACTGATTGTGTGGCAAAAAAAAATATCAGCTTACTGTATATGTCCCTCTGATTCTAATAAAATCAAAAGAGACAGCACGGCGAATGGGCTGATGGTGACAAATTCTCGCTCGGTGGAGAGAAACAAATATCAGTCTAATAATTCTCATTAAAAGGTGTGGTTCAGCAAAAAGGGAATGGTTTCATGCCCGCAGCCCCAACATCACTCTATCTATAACACAACACATCAATACTATAACTGTCCAAAACAATAGCAGAAGAAATACTCAGATCACACAAATACCACCCTGTGAAAATACTCCACTACAAGCAAAAGAATTATCAGAAAGAAAAATGCTTGAAGTATCAAAAATGAAAGCACTTATAATTATTCTGACAGGGAAATGTCCTCTGATGTAGATGCTTCAAGTTGAGCCGATTTTAACTATTTTATATACTGCTGGATAGACGAATCTACAGCAATACATCACTAAAAGATCACCATATATTTGTAGCATCACCGCATATCTCTAAAAAGTCAGCTTTTCATGAGCTCAGAAAAAGCCTTGTTTTCAGCTTTGTGACAAAGTATTTTCCAGCAAGTAGAAGAAGCAGGAGAATGTTCTCATCTCATAAAAAGCGCAAAAATGTTCAGTTTATTGTCAGAATTCGAAATACAAAGGTTTTCACAAATAAACAAGGGTGTGAAAATTTGTAACTTGAAAAGCAACTAGAGCAGTTTGAGATAAATGTAGGGGAGCAAAAAATACTCTAGTGCAGGAGACATATAAAGTTGTACAAGATGGAAAGTGTGCATGAGTACGTAGTCTTGACGATCTCTGCCTAAATTGTAATATGTGTGATGTTGAGGAGACTAGAGCAGAAACTTCAGTTGAAGTCAAGGTGACCTGCTGCTGGTGAAAGAAATGTGAGTTGAGGGTTATGTCAGCACACACAGATCCCTGTATTTCTCATCTTACCAACCATCAATCAGAAATACTGCTGAGTTAAATAGAAGGGACTTGCTGTTATTCCACAGCACTCATCATACCTGTGGTTTACTGTTTTCTCTACCTGTACAGCTCCATTCACTCCCAGAGTAATTCATGTTTCTACTGCTCCTCACATCTCAGGTTAAATCCCTCAGCTTCATTCTTTGCCTCCATCCACTCTGCCTCACTCACTTTCTTGCATCTTCTCCCTCTCTAAATTTACTTTGCCACCCACCCCAACATCACTCCCTCAATTTTCATCTCTACTTCAATTCACTTTCACTCCCCTCCCCTCCCTCTCCTGGTTAGCCTCATTCAGAAGAAGCTTTTGTGATTGGCTAGTATTTATATCAACTAGGTCCCAGTGCCACCTGGGACAATGGTCTCCAGTCAGATCCAGGTCACACCGAGCAGAACCATTTCACGGCTCTGCACGGATCAGTCCAGTCCAGCGGAGTCCAGTCCGGTTCGGTCCACCTGCCACACAAGGCAGCCTCACAGACAGACATAGGTACTGCACCCACTCACCAACAGGCAGGTAGGCAGACACACATACATCAGCAGGTGCTGCATCACTGCTATCACTTGCCTTACACACACACACACACACACACACACACACACAGACACGCAGGTAGGTGGTGGGAGATCTGGCTGACTGCACTAACCTGCATCATGCACACAGGTGAATATTCAGCCCAGGAGAGGATCTGCTAGAGTGATACTGGTTTCCATAGCAGACAACAACGCTGGCAGTGATGCTGGGAAACAGGTAAAGGTAAGTGAATGCACCAGTCATCTGCATGCTTGGTAGAAGTTAACTGGGTTTTATGGTCAATATGTGAAGCAAACATGTAAATTAGTGGCCACTTTAGAGAGAGGAAGCAACAAAAGCAGTGTGTGTTATTGGAGATAGCATCATTAGCACAACTCAATGGTAATGTACCACAACAGTGACAGGCTCAAGTGGGCAAAATGTTAAAGCTTCCTACTGGACATAAACACATTACAGGGCACATGCTACTATTGGCTCGTTAGATACAGGCTGCCTTGCCCCCGGGGATGGGACCCACTCACCGTCGCTGCTTCACGGTTACTGGAGTAGTTTACACAGGATTACTGGGGGATAATCCATTTACAGTATTTAGAGACATGAGTCGCCATCTGTCTGTATTTATCTCAGCGAGGGAGCCGCAGGTACCGACCGACTGCAACCCGACAACACTTGTACGGTAAGAAGAAACTGACATTGTGAGGAAAACGGCCACCGTTAAAATGTGCTCGGTAAATATTCCGGTAAACTGACCGTTGAAGTCGGCGACCTTTAAACTGCGCGCGCACTCAGGCCAGGATGGCTATTTGCTGCCTTCAAGCGCTGCCGTAAACTCTAGTACTGACGCTCAGCTCTGGTTTTTTTCCGCCAGTTTTTTTTTATCCGCCAGTTTTAGTCACAGTGAGTCAAGTGTAATATCATGAAAAAAGTGAGTGCTGTTGCAGTGTTATCTGAGATATTCCTGGCTAACGTTATGAGAAGCTGTGAAAGGAAAGCTTAAGGTTCGTTTGCTAATTAACTTAGCTAGTTGCGTAAACAACAACAGGGCGCCTTTAAGCCAGCTCCAGGTAGTGATTTGACTCATAATACCAAAAATATTACAACAGAATAAACTTATTCAGATATACAATGTGTCAGCTTAACAAATTATGACTATTATAAGTAGTGTAAGTGAAAGTAATGTAAATTTTAAAAATCGCATATTTACCACGCTGTGTCGTCCACCCTCCCGCTTTCCGACCACACGTGAACGCGCACGTAGCCATTGTGAAGACGTGACTGCCGGTTAATTGTTAACTTAATTGAGGATACCTGTGTCAAGTAGCTGTGGAAAAGACCATCTGAGTGAGTATACCTTAAAATGTTGGTTTTAACTCTCGCATCGAGCTGCAAATCAGAAACGGGCAGTTTGTCTCGGTTGTAACCCGAGTTTTGAGGAGTTTGAGGGGTGAATCTGAATTGATTGTAATTGGGGAAAGAGGGTGCACACTGGCCTGTATTTGACTGACCTGCAAGAGCATGCTATGTCACCTTAACTATTGCTTTGAACCCACCTTTTCTCAATCTTTCAGGAGATATTTTGCTGTGGTGATGGTGATTTGAAGACTATATATCTGAAAACCACCTGATGACAATGAGGTTTCCACATCAAGTCCTGCCAACTGTTGACATCAGTCCAATGCAGTAAACTCTTTAAACACCAGCTTTGTTATCAAGCATTTCTTGCCTTATTGCAACTATTCCACTGTACCAGCAAACCCTCCCAACATTATCTACCTGCCCAGGTGCTTTCCTTACCTGAGAAAAGCTTCTCCCTCAGCTTCACTACAGTCTTTTTTTTCTCACTTCCGAAAGCTTTCATTCCCAAATGATGCGGGCAGACAGCAAAGGCCGAAGTGCCTCCCCTCACCGGATAACTTACAAATCTGATTTCCATGCTATCAAATGCTCATTTGACACTGGGACCAGTCTCCAACCAGCGACCAAAGCTGCTGCTGCTGCCGCCAAACGCTCTGCTGCGCATTCAGACACTCTACCGTCCAGCCTGTCGGATCCCACAATGTCACACACCGCCACCAGCACCACAGGCAGCAGAGGTCGGATCCCCGGCACCAGAGGAACCAAGATCAGAGATAACATTTTCCTTCAAATGGACAGCCAGCAGTTGAGGCAAGATAGTGGTCCAATGCTGAGCTCTGGCTCCACACCTCTGTTTTCTCCCCAAAATCTTAATCTACAGCTACAAACTTCACCTTTCTCTGTATCCAGACGTTCCGCCACGAGTTCATCTTCTGTTGTGAGCACCACAAACATCATGTCTACCCCAGAATCATCTCTGCCTGATAAACCATCCAGAGGTGAGGAAATAACAGATATCGACAGAGCTGCTCTGGCTCAGAAGTTCTCTGTAGCCCGGAGGTTGTTCGAGGCCAAGATGAAGGAGGGTGGAGAAGGTGGAGGAGAGGTTTCAAAACCTGTGACTGGCAGGGAAAGCAAGGGGATGGCAGATGGGAAAGGCGAAGTCAACCAGGTGGAAAATGAGCAGGAGGCAAGTGGGGCAAGGAAACACACAGAGAAGGATGGCTTGGATAAAGACAAATCCATAAACCACATCATAAATATTTCATCGCTGAAGCCTCCTGCACCGGTGTCACTGACAAGGCACCTTAAATCTCCTGTATCAGATGGCCCTGGTGAAGCAACCAACAAATCTCCCACCTATCTTGGCAAACACGATGAAACTACAGTATCACAAACAGAGGAAGCGAGGGCCGAAAGCGTTGCTCTGGACCCCAGCTTGACCCCCGAGGAGACACTGAGGGCAGAACTAGTGGACATAAAGAATGAGTCATCGGAAAGTGATGAGAATGAAGAAGAGAAGCAGTGGAAATATAGCAAAAACTGGCTTAAGGGTGAGGAGGAAATAAACAAAGCTGCAAGAGAAGGTGAAGAGGCCTTACTGGATGATGTTTTTGAGGAGCACAGTATGGAAACAACACCAAGGTCTCATATGCTGGAAAACGGAGAGGACAGACCAATCACTTCCTCGGAGGAACACCAGAAGGAGCTACCAGTGCAGTGGGGAAGAGTCACTGAGGATGGTGGAGAAGGCAGAAGAGACAAGTATCAGCAGGTGAATGAACAATGGGAGGGTGAAAGGGAGGAGCAGAATAAAGAGTGCATTGCACAGTCTGCGAAGAAGTCAACAGAAGAAAGTGAAAACAGGGCAAAAAAGACAGATGCAGAAGTGGATGAAAGTGGAAAAGAAAGGGTCATCATGAAAGAGGAGGCCAAGGAAGTTGAGATGAAGAGGAAAGGTGAAGGTGGAGAAGAGGAATGTACAGAGAAGAATAAAGGATCAACATCTGATCCTGTCGCTGAGGAGGTCAAGCCTGTGATGTGCACAGGAGAAAGTGATAGAAAAGTTGATGTGGAAGGGGAACAAACAGGAGCTGCATCAATCTGTGGGATTGAGAACAAGGCTTTTGTGTATGATCAGGAGTCTCAGTCTCATCCGGAGCTTTCAGCATCACCAAGACCCGACTCTGAAAACTCTCTGCATCCCCAAAATGAGCTCTTATTGGAATATGAGGAAATTCCTGGTGTGCCTGAACTGTCCGATCAGGAGAATCAGGATGCGTCACAAGCTGCAAAGAGGAAGGTCAGGTTCTCCTCGGCACCGATCAAGGTAGGAAAATCTTTGTGAAAAGTAGCACAGACTAGTTCTTTCAGCTGTTCTCTTTATTGACAGCTCCAGGGTTTCTTGTCTATGAAGTCATGCATTTGCTAAACCTCTTTCTTGTAGATTTGTGTGACTGTCAGTTCCAGCTGCTGGTTGAATCCTTGTAAGAGAAGTGTTAGCCCAAAGCCATGTTTCTAATCCATTAGGGGAGGAGGAGAGGCAAGATCCCACATGCCTTATTCTGTCAGCACCCGGCTCAGAGCTGACTTTATAGAAATGCACTGAAAAAGTCCTGTGGATGTTTCTGGTATTAATATGGATCAATTCATAACAAACTGTTTTTTTGGTGGGAGTCAGTGTACTGTCACAAACTGTCACATGGAAGCTGTATGTGTGCTTTGAGATTTTTAGCAATCTTCTAAATGTGCTTCCAAGGTTTGCTCAAGTCTTTGCACTTCCTGATTGTCTTGCTCCGTGACTCTCACTCACTCACTGACAGATTGGCCTACATAAACAGTGACGACTTGTGTCAATAACTGCAGATGGTTGTCTTTAGAGCCTCTTCATGATGAGCAAATGTGCCAGACATGAGTGCATAAAGCAGTACTTTCATTTTTGGGGCCATCGCAGGTTTAAACTGCATATTAAATGGTGTGTTTCAGGTGTACAGCACATATTCTAACGCAGACTATGACAGGCGCAATGAGGATATTGACCCGGTGTCGGCCTCGGCTGAGTTTGAGCTGGAGAAGAGAGTGGACAGGATGGATGTTTTTCCAGTGGAGATAGAAAAGGGTTTGTGTCTGTTTTGTTTCTGATGTAATTATGTCTGTTTAGTCTCTACATTCCAGACTCTAATGTCTAAAGCCAGAAAACAATATGATTATGCAGCCAGTCAAATCCAATATTGGGGTCGTTTTAAAAAAATAACCAATACATTACACATTGTCTCATTTATTTAGTAGTTCATTACTTTACTCGTTTATTCCCTGCAGAAAGAACATCCTAACATTATGTTCACATAATTTAACAGCATCACTTCAGATGCTTTCACATAGGTTTCTGTTAACAGTATAATATTAAACCTCACAAATACCCGCTGATTAATTCAAATCCACATTCTAATAATTAAGACAAACAAGATCTTTGTTTTTTTTTCTGTTTAAGAAAGTATTACCACAACAGCGAAGGTGGAGAAAAGCAGTCCAATGAGCATTTTACAGAAAAAATGTTGCAGTTAAAGCAAGGCTCATTAGCTTATCTAAGAGAATCAACGTGGTATTAGCAGTCTGCTATACAGCCTCAAAACTAAAGTAGTCACTGTAACTGATCAGCAACTGCAATGTGATTACAGATAAACATAAATGTCTTACATTTATGGGTAGCAGAGAAATGTAATCTGATTAATGCACAACCCCCAACACTGGTCATGTCTAGTGGCATTAGCAGCAAACATGGCTAATATCAGCATATATTTCTAATGCCTTGACTACTTCTTTTCTTACTTACTAGGAGATGATGGATTGGGCATAAGCATCATAGGAATGGGTGTCGGTGCTGACCAGGGACTGGAAAAACTGGGAATCTTCGTCAAGACGGTCACTGAAGGAGGAGCAACACAGAAGGATGGAAGGTAAAACTCTACAAGAGTCTCTTACTTACTGGAAATGACAGAAACACACTATTCTTGTTTATCTGCATATGTTTATATGTGCTAGGATTCAGGTGAATGACCAGATAGTGGAGGTGGATGGAGTGAGTTTGGTTGGAGTGTCCCAGCTGTTTGCTGCCACAGTCCTCAAGAATACATCGGGCCTCGTCAAGTAAGTTATTAGAGAACAGTGTGATGTTGGCGTACCTAGTTTTAGTGTCTTTTAAGAGTGCAACATTTTCTTTGCCTCTGTTAGATACTGAATCTTGTAACATTGAGCAGTTTCTTGTAATATTCCCTCCCACTACTTATATCTGGTGGATTGCTGCTAGTTTGGGTGACTAGCTAAGCATATAGTCTTTATCATTTTATGTGGAAACTGGGCTTCACAGTGCAGTTTTGGTATTTTGGACAGTTTGAAAAAGGTGCAGATGATTAATGACAGACTTTTCTAAGACTTCTAAAAGTTTGTCACAGAATTGAAGTTATTTAAAGATGAAACATTCACAGTGTGGTTAAATACAATTTTTCTTCCCAGGACCATATGAGTAAATTTGCATATTTTAACCGATCAGCTCTTAATATAGTGACACTTTAAAGCAGCGGTGGAAGATGTATTCACATCCTTTATTTAGCTACAAGTACAACACCGAAATGTAAAAAATACTCCATTCAAATCATACTTGAGTTAAAATACATAAATATTAGCAGAAAAATAAAGTTAAATCATTAAAGCAAAAGTACTGGTTTGGTCCCTGTGACTTATATATTATTATATATGACACTATTATTTTATTAATAGTGAGGCATGAGTGTGTCTGCAGTATGTAGCTGCTGTTGTTGTTGCTGCTGCATTTGGAGCTAGTTAAATATAGTTTTCTGCACAGGGAGATAAATCTTAGGGCTCTCAGATGATTAATGGGAGATTAACAAGAAACCAAACTATGTCATGATACACAATCTGTTTTCAGTCTCTGGACTTTTTCTCAGTGCTTTGATTTTTCTTTTAAATTTAATTTAAATGTATAGAATCATTAGAATTCTTATAGAGATGTGAGAAATTTAAAGGTAACTCACTATGTGGTGGCACTGTTAAAAACACATCTAAAATGTGGCACTGATTACACACTGTTGTGTGTCAGACATCAGAAGCCAAGTATTTGGAAACTACCAGCTAAATGTGTTGTGTTGTAAATTGTGTAAAATCTTCATCCTGTAAGTGACTAACGCTGTCTGGCCAAGTACAGATGTGGAAAGTACAATATTTCCTTTTGAAATGTAGGAAGTGGTGTAAAATAATACATAAAATGGTGCTTAAGTAAAGTACTTGAGTAAATCTACTTAGTTCCTTCCCACCACCGCTTTCGAGAATGCTTTAGGACCTCAGGTTGTAGATTTTGGACGCCTTTAGGCAAACCTTCTAATGTCAGAAATGACCACATTGGCACATTAACGTCAACATTCTCTCCACATGAGCTCTGCTTTTGTCTTCCACAATAGATTCTCTGATATAAACTGTTCAACAGCAACACTTTGGAATGGGATGCTTTTTACTTGGCAAAATTTTGGATAGCACAGTGTCTCTATAAGCACTGACATTTAAAAAGCATTAAAATCGGTCTGTGCTTGCAACTCTATTAATGTGCAGTGACAATATACCACAGAAACATGGTTTTAACAGAGGACTTTTTGACAGGCAACATGGCAGGAAAAAACCACAGGTGTAAATGATAAGATAATTTTGATTACTTCTTTATTGTTGGGAATGTTGGCTTACTGCCATGACTTATCATATCATTATCAATGTTGTTTTTAACAGCTGTACTTTACATTTTGACAAACTGAAGTGTTTGCTGTAAAAAGGTTGTTCCACAACATGGTCTGCAGTATTAGATGTATTATGGTAGTTAATGGATCTCAGTGCTCTGCTGCAGGTTTCTGATCGGTCGAGAGAAGGAGGGGGTGGAAAGTGAGGTGGCTCGACTCATCAATGAAAGCCTGGAAATGGATAAAACAAAAACCAAAAAGGTGAGTTTTTGTAAGGAACACTGGAGGTTGAATCATTGCAACAATTTCTTGTAATTTTTTGTGTTGTTTTCTTATGTATGTATGTAAAGAGACAAAGAGGAGGCAGCAGGGAGGAGGACAATGATAGTAGCATGTCAGAAAAGTGCTCAGTGATTGAGGAGGAAGAAGAGGAGGAGGGGGATGAAGAGGAGGATGTGTCTGTTCTTCCCAGTCTGGACAACTACCAGCTCTGCCTCAAGTACCAGCAGGTACGTTGCCTGATTAGTTATAATCTGACAAAACACCATCGCATCAAAATATGATCAGTGACATCATAAACAAAAACAGTAGTTTTTAAAGACAAAGCATTCAACACATTTTCATTTGTAAAAGAAAAAAAGGCTGTGTCTTTTATTACTGATTGTAATATACCCATTCATGTATTTGCTTTTCTACCCTTAACTGTCTTTACAGCTTCAGTCAAAACTACAAAGCAGAACAACCCAACTTCACCATGCCAGAGAAAAGGTTGGTCACTTGGCTCCAATAGAGATGTCGCTCAGACACACAGACCGATAACTCTACTCATTTTAATACACTACCTTTGTATCCAAATTTGGAGCAGTCTGACCCATTTAACAGTGTATGAGGCTCGGTGTGGAGTTATTAGGACACGGGCCGCGTTCCAACACTTCTCCATTTCAGCCCTGCTTTTCTGCTTTTGCCTTGAAGTAATCACCACTGTGACATAACTGGGTTGGCGACAGCCTTTCAGAAGAAAATCTGGCTTTTCTTCTATCCAACTGTGTTAAATCTGTGAATACTTCATTTGTTGTTTCAAAACTCTTGAAGTAGGAAGACGGAAGAATGATACAGTTTCTCCAAATGTAAAGAACACTTCTTGACATAACAACATGAAGGCCTTATTTTTTCCCTGAAAGCTCTTGCTTTCCTCCTGCGCATATGACGTTTATCACAAGACTTTTGCTGCATGTCTCCTAGTTAAAGGAATGGGAGGAGCAGCAGGCCTTTTGGGAGAGCCAGAGGGCTGAACTGGAGCAAAGAGTGGAGGATGGAGAGGAGAAAGCTGACAAACTAGAGAAGTATGCTGCTATTGACTAAATGCTTTAGCTGTAGTAGTGCCATCTTAAAGAGTATGTTTTAGAAGTGTATTTTGCCAGGCAGACTTGAGGCTTTTGTTTTTTCTTTTGCTGCTGTCACATTTTTTCTTAATGTGGGCTTGTTTTTCACCGCTATCTAAAGTCCTGCACCTCTATGGAAACAGCACACTTACAGCAAGAGGCATACAAAACTCAAAATTGTCTTTTGTGCATTATTTCAATGAAATTAGAATAAATAACAACAAAATAAGAAGAAATTATTTATTTTTACAAAAGTTGAGGTAATCTGGAACTGACTTATTCAAACATTTTTCCAAGTATCCAAAAGTGTGACCAATAGTGGAAAAAAGGGTAACTCTAGTTAGGTAGTCTATTACTAATATTTTTAATTGGTTTCCATGCTAGTCTCCTATCTGCTCTGTGTAAACACAGCCTGCAGTTCATCCAAAATAATCCCAGAATTTTTTTCACGTGATTGTACGTTGTAGCTGATTCACTAATGGCTTCAAAGTTGCGCCTAGGAGCCTAGGAGATTTATGTATTTTTTTAAAATACAGAATCTGGTTAGTGCAAACAGCTTATTTTTAAGTGACTTTTCAAATGAGACATGTAGAATAACACGATTTTGATGAAATATTATGATTTTAAGCTTAGATTTGGTCAATATAGCAAAAAGAACACAACACTTATGATCAGAAAGTTGAAAATGTAGTGATTCTTATAATTTCTCGCTCAGATTAAGAAAACATGCCTTTCAAATTTGCCACTGGGTTTTGGGATTTAGATACTTAAAGGCTGTAAATAAGTTAATGAATGTAACAAACATGACAATGTTGGTTGAGAAGGTTACAATGACACTTACTCTATTAATCAGGTATTGGCAGGAGGCCCAGACACTGTGCAGAGTTGTGAGCCAGCGACTGGCTGATGCCCAGAGCCAGTCAGAGAGCCTGGAGATCAAATACAGCAAGGCCAAGAGACTGATCAGAGAATACCAGAGCAGGTATTTATGGAATCCAGTTGACTCTCTGACACTGTGGCAAAAAATACTGGAAGTGTATTTTGTCATCTCGTAAAATTATGCAAGTCTTTCAACATACATACATTTGGAATCAAAATGTTCAAATGCTGTTTTCAGAGAGGAGGAGAGGGAGAAAAGAGAAGCGGATTTAAGGCAAGAAATAGAGGAGAGAGATAAGCAGCACAGAAACACTGTTGAAAGGCTGCAAATCCAGGTGAGAGGAGACTTCTCAATCCTGTATGGATTTACTTCAGTCATTGAACCTGCCACCTCTCTGTAGTCATTGTTTCACACTGTTTGTCACAGATGGCACAGCAAGACAGAAAAGAGGCTGTAACTGAGAGAAAGAATCACTCTGTGGACCCTTCAGTCACAGGTAAGCGTCTGTATTCATGTAACAGTGGAGTGTACCGCTTATGTGACTGTTTCTCTTTCACTTTGTGTTGCTGCTGGCTAGAAATGTTTCTGAAGTCAAAGGATTTCAAAGCTTTTTGTGTTGTTCAAATAATGTATTCTCAGTGAGGGGGAAAAAATTGGATTTTTAAAACCTTTTGAATGAAAATGTGCTTTTTAACTGTGTCTCATGCCCAGACTGGTATATTCCAGTCCCTGATACAGGACGTCTAGACTCCAGCGCTCACATAGCCAGAGCTCAGCTCGCCCAGAAATCCAAACGCCACCCTCCTTCCCGCGACAAACTCAGAGAGAGCTTCAGAAAGCAGGTGAGAGAGAGAGCTGACAACTGTAGCAGCACTGATAATGAATTTTCTGTTTCCACCTGACACGAATGTCCTCTGTTGCTGCAGGATGAAGCAGTCCAGAAACCACAGGAGAGCCTCTCGCTGTCTGCTCCCACAGCGGCACAAGGCAGCAGAAGTGACCTGTCCAGTATGACCTCATTTCCAGCCTTTAGCCCTCAACCTCCCACCAGCTCCGTCTTCACCCCTCCCATCTACATCAATGACACCGTCACTCCCTCGCCGTGCAAATCCTCAGCATCCAGAAAATCCAAAAGGAAATTTCCTGACTTCAGGTACAGACCCTCTGCCTCTTTCTTTGACTTATATTTCAGATTTTAAGTCATGTCAAATTTGTGACAGCCATGGTAATGTATGGAACGTCCTTCAGACACAGTAGATTTCGGGTTATCTGCCACAGTAAATGGTGTAGTGCCGCACCTGGCGAAATGCTTTTTTCTGCTACTTTTCATGACTGTTGTGCGTTTCTTTTTTTAGTGGCCTTCGCAAGTCTCTCAATAAAAGGAGAAGTGAAAAACGCAGCAGAAGATCTTTGAACAACAGGTGTGATGATGTCACTCACACACAAAAGCAAAACTAAAATTGGGTTAATGGGTTAGTAAAATGGGTTACCATGTAATACAAAAAAAGACTGAGTTGTCATTTAATAGAGCAATGCATCAATGCTGCTATAAAGTGTATTCCAAACTGCTGTGTAGTTGTTTGGGTGCTTTCCATTTACCTGCATTTAATATGCAAGTGCAATTTATGCCAAAAAAACTGAAAGGACATGGAAAAACATTGGAAATGGAAAAGTGTTACACTGGAGTTAGTTTATTGGGAGATACAGTCGAGATTCTTTAAAACAGTAGCCTAAAATGCTTATGTGCCTTTTTCTATGGGGAAAATGTCATGCTGCTGCTCCTTCCACTCAGTGAAAAGACTGAAATCAAAAAGAGGAGGGGAGCTGAAATAATTTAATAATCTTTATTTATAGAGCACAAAATCTACATTACAAAATGCTTCACAAGGATGGCTAGCAAAATGAAACACCAGACCATGAAACTAATAATATAGGAAGAGATTTGAAAAAGTAAAACATTAGAAATTATGTAAAATCAGTAAAGGCTCTCTGATTAAAGTATGTTTTAAGAAGAGACTCATAGGCAGTCGCTGACTCTGTGGAAGAACATCTCCTTTTAGAGTCCAGACAGGTGTTCTTGTTGCAAGTCACTAAACATTTATCTCTAAAACACTTGATTAAAAATACCCCATGATAAAGCTAGGGTCGACAGATCAGATAAATGATGAATTAAAGACCAGCGTAATGTCGTCATATCATCTAAAACACATTTGCATAAAGGAAGTTGATGGAAGCACACTAATTTTCTTTTTGCTGTACTTACTGAAAGTTTGCATCACATTTTAAATATCCCATGTTGTGCCCCGTTTTCAGAAATTAATGACGGTCTCGCATGTCACAAGAATTTGTCTTTCAGTTTTCATCTCAAAATATGGTTGATTTTACCAAGACTGTCTAACACCTGGTTTTAACCTTGTTCTAAATGGGCTGTTTCAGCCTCTGTAGCTTTAAATGCAGCAGAATGTCCCTCAGCTTTACAATTTCCACAGATCTCTGGCATGTGGACATTAGCTGCACAGCCTGGTAACACTAAAGATTTTCCTAACGGCAATCCACTGGATCTGTAGTTCCTCAGATGCTGGCAGTGCATGAAGACTCTTGTGTTCACTCTTGCAGCCAACAGCAGAACACGTTGTGTGCTTTTTAACAGAAGCAGCTCTAGAAATGCAAATAAACCTGGTGGACTGTGAGGTAGCCACTCATTCTGAATGGTTCACTGGAAGCAGCGAGCAGTGAGGGAACAGAATTGCACAAAATTTGAGCTAGAAATCTATTGGATGCTCAGTCAGTCTGATTGGCTTATAAGCTGAGAGGCTGTATACTTGTGTGAGGGGCTTGAGGAGTGATTCACAGCTTTTATTTTACACCTCCAAGTTTATAACGATCACAAAACACACTAAAAGATGTCACCATGTGGGACCTTTAATGGTAATAATTCCTGTCTTTCACCAGGGGTTCATGTGGTGACCTGGTGGATGAGCCCACCAAGATTTCTCCATCAGGTTCAGTCACCTCCATGCCTTCTTGCCTGCCCTTCCCCTGGTTCGGAGAGCGAGGGAGAGAAAAGGAAGAGGAGGTCACCAGGGAGAGGCTTCGTTCCGTGTCCAGCAGCAGTTTGCCGTATCTGACCACTACAGGCAGAAGAGATCATGTAAGAAAGTTCTGACGGTGTTTATATCTGACATCACACAGGTTCGCATGCACTGAAAGTAACAAGACTATAAATAAGGCGCACAACCGTCTCAGCACGGCACCTGCCTCCTCTCAGGTTTCTGATCTAGATGTCTCATACATAATGGAAATCCACTTTAAAATAAACACTCTTGCATGGGTAAGCTTGCAGCAGATGTGAAGCATGTAGGCAGCCAAGGATTGTTTCTGTTGGTTCCAGAGTATTGGTTCTCCAGCGGACAGCTCCAGCATGGTGGGTCATGTCTCTGATCACTCCCTCTCTGGACACTCTCACACTTTCACCTTTTCCTCCACTGAGGTGAGTCTGTCCTTTTCTTCCTTTTCTTTTCTCTCCTCCTTCATTCCTCATGAAGCACTCCTTGTCTAGTCAGTTTTCCCAAATGTACAGTTTCCTCTCGTTTCTTTCCTTCACTTCTCCTGTTACTCTCTCTCGTGTCCTCTCAGACTTTGGACGATGACCCAGTTCCCACCAATAACAACAATCAGTGGCAAAGTCGGCCTGTCTTGGAGTGGAACAACCAGCAGGTGATTCTGTGGTTAATCGCTATGAACATGGATCAATACACGTCTGAGTTTGCTGCCAGAGGTGTGGATGGGACACAGCTGCTCAGCATGGACAGCGAGAAGCTCAAGGTGAGCAGAAGAGATGCTGAGGAAAACCAGATATTTTTATTAAGTATTGTAGCCAACGTTAGGCAAATTTTTGTATTTTTTAAAATTCATTTTTCTACTTTTATTTAACCATACTAGAAAATAGTGTTCAGATCTGCATATTTTAAAAGTTGTTTAGTTGGATTGTTTTCCTAATTCATTCATAATTTCAAAACTACAGTAAATAGTTGTTCAGGACACTGGACTGAATGTGTGTTCTCCATATATATACATACTCCACATAATCAGTAGTTTTATAACTCCTAAACACTGGATTTCTGTTTCTGTTGCAGGTTCATTAGCCTTATTGTGGACAGAATCCATGAATCCTCTGTTTACAGTCTCATTTCTCTGTTGTCAGGCGCTGGGCGTGTGCAGTCAAAGTGACCGGTCTGCTCTCAAAAAGAAGCTGAAGGAGATGAGAAAAAGAGAGGAGAAGGAACACAGGAAAGAAGAGAAGAGGCTCAAAGAGAATTCAGTTTTAGACAAGGTAGAGGAGGAGAAGGCGAGGATGATGAGGGAGGAGAAGTCTGTAAAAGAGTCCCAACGCAGCAGCAAAACAGTAAGAACTGAGTCGCTTTTATAAGGGAAAGGACGGAGGTGCAGTCAGAGATACACCACCAGCATGAGGGTGTGTTTGCAGTCTCGCATATGCGGAAATACACGAGCCGCTGCACGCATCCTCTGTTGTTTTGTAGATATCATTTAAGAACTCTTAATTGATCCTCAAACCAGAGAAGTGGTTGATTCCAGCACCAAAGTTGAAACTCACAGCAATTTTATCGCTCTTGTATATTTCAGTTGATGTGTGTGTGAGAATTAACTCTTACAGTGATGATTTTTTTTAAATCACGAACCGTAAATTATCCTTAGAATGATTTTAATATTTAACAGTGTGCTGATTTAAGCACTCTAGCATTTGCTGCAAATGCTTTTTTATGTATTAATAAATAACGCTTTCAACTTCCTTCCTGTTGCCTGAAAGTCATTCAGAGAAAGACAAGACACACATTATCACGGTGACCTAATAGCAGTTAGGGTGCATACCCCATGGAAGCAAATCACCTAGACAGCATGCCTCTTGTGCAGTTCCTCTTTCCCCACATTTCTGAATTCTCCATGGCAGAAAAGCTTTAAATTGCCCCAAAAAATGAGAAAACTTTTCTTGGACACTGCATCACAGAGCAGTAATATCATAATGCACGTTCAAGTAGACATTTACATCAAACATTGTCAGGCCCAAAAAAAGTGCCTAAATTTATAGAGAATAGTTTAGTTATTTTTAGATTTTTGCATTGCTTAATCTTTGACTCTTAATGAAGAGCTTGCTACAAGGGAATCTTTGGATTCGTTGTGTTTCTATGATCTTCTTGATCTTACCATGTGAAGCACCTTCAGATGACTGTGTAGCGGCCCCTTGGATTCACTCAGCAAGACGCAGTTTCAAACGGGTGTTGATTTATTCACACTCTCGACAAGCACCGTGTACCATAAGCACCGTGAAAACTACAGAATTAAACAGAATACAAAATGCTTCACCATAGTATCACAAACAATTCACATATAAATCATGTTCACATCCAATACAAATAAACGCAACTCATCTGATAATAATGCATATTTAACATTTTCATACCTCATTCCGCCGTTCCAAGGGCGCTAATTTAAGTGTTAGCCATCAGCTAGCATGCTCTCCAGCTCGATATACACACACACGTCGCTGTTCAGAGCTACGAATACAGGATAATGAGGTAAATCACAATGTAAACCTTTCCTTAATACAATTCAAACAGATAAATGTGATGTATAACTACTGTTTTTAGACAGCTTTTACCGTTTCTCCGACGATGCGTGAGCACAACGTTGTTTAGACAAAGATACAGGAAGTTCGGCGTCACAAAAACCGCAGAAGAAGAAGAAACGCGCGCTTAACAAAATAAAAGCGGAACAGACCACAAGGTGGCACTGCAGGACTACAATGTCTTCTTAATACATAAACAATATTGTGCAGGAGAATAAAAATAATTTATCAGACATTTACAGACTGGTCTCGTGAATTGGCGCTACGTAAATAAAACTGGTGGTTTTATAGAAAAGCTAAAAATAATGAAAGGACAGTTTGAAATAATAAAATCAGCTAGAGTTAAACCAGTGAATCTTTAAAACAAAAAACAAATAAGCCTTTTTACGAAAGACAGTCCAACCTGTTAAGTTCCCATTTAAAAACATAATTAAATCAATTTAGTCCTCCTCGATGTTATGTTTAGACACAAAGTAGAGTAAGGATGCTTTTAAATGGCACAGTAATAATTTTTCTTTTTCTCAATTAGCTTTATATAAAGTGCTGTAAAAGAAAATAAAACAAAATCAGTTAAATATTTGAGAACTTGCTACAGATCGTTTGTGGATTCAGGCTGTGTCAGTGTCTTTATCTAATCCCAGACTGATTCCATTATGTCGTTCTTGTTGCAGAAGATACTTTTAATGACTGATAACACCTTCCAGTGTAACTGATAGCTGATGAGAGATCCGTAGTTGGTTTTCAGTTCTGTTTAAGATAAAGATGTCCTGTATATAATTTATTACCTTCATGGTAGATGAAATTAACTTAATTGTTCATGCTACAATTTCACTTCATGAGCCTCTTTCGTAATGGTAACATCTTGAATTCTGGGTTCAGGATGTGTCATATCACCAAAAATCTCCCTGAAAAGAGATTTTTTTTTTTTTTGTTGTCTTTTTTCTGTACGTGCGAGCTGAGACTTTACATGTGTTACCATAAAATTACCTGTATGCCAAATCAAATGAGACTCTCTAAAATTATTTGATAAAACAAAATTATACCCCAGACACATGGATATGAAATTTAAAATTTTTATTCAGGAAACACTTTGTTGGCTCTCACGCTCATCCTATTGCGCAGCCAGCGATAAAAAAGATCGTAGTTCTGTAGTGGTTCGGTCGTGTATTTACAAACCAAATGTTTGGCAACTGTGGATAAGTTACAGGATATGTATATTCTGAGCCACCTCGAGCACGAAAAATGCATCAGCTGTTAAAACAGATGCACAGCAGAAAAAATATGCACTTATAAACTGGGGAAAATGAACAGATTTTAGTAAAAAAAAAAAAAAAATTTAGATTTTAAAAAAAGTCTTCTGTGCATGGTTTGCATTGCATGACTCTTTGGCCTGTAGAGCACGTAACAGAAAGTACTCCTTGCAAGAATAAATACAAACAATTCTGCAAAACATTCAAAAACAATGTACAAAATGTCTAGAAACATTTCCATACCCCCCAACCCATCAACACTGAATGTACAAAACAAGCTCTAACAGACAGTAGTTGTGCAAGACTGTCTCCCACACCGCAAATCTCCTTCCAGTGATTCATAAAGACTTTGTTCAAGATCAGATCAGCCCCTGAAGCAAAGAGTGTGATCCAGTATTTAGTCCTACAAATGTTTTTTTTTGTTTTTTATACAAATGATTTTCCTTGTATATTGATATTTACAGTCCTCACTGTGCGAAGGCAGGGCAGCAAAAACGAGTGAAACTGGCAGTTCATCAGTCAGCAACAGTGAAGTGTATTGTCAGATTTCATTGGCTGTTAAGAATAGTGTTCATTGTCATGCCAGGTTGTCATCCACGGCTTCTTCTCCACGTTTTCCCAGTTACCGTTTCCAGGGTTGACCGTTCTCTCCTCCCGTTTGATCCGGACTGCATTGTAACTGGGAACATTGTCTTCATATTTGGCACGCTTAAAAAAGCCACACTGCAGAGAAGAAAGGGAAAAACACTCAATATTTTTGTTTGAGAAAAGGCTATTTAAAGCCATTCAAAGAAAGCAAAGCAGATTTTTGTCATCAGTCTCTTTCGCAGGCGCCAAAATGCAATGAATCCAGTGAGAGTTGTAGAAAAGCCATCTGTGCTCCTCTATACAGAAAAGAAACGTGGTCTAATTCCCTTGTTTTTAAATGTAGAAAGAAAGAAACCTCCAGACCAAGTGACTGCATGTGCAATAGTAACAAAAAAATGGAAACAGGAAGAGATGAAATCAAAGAGATGCAGGACAGCCCCCCTGGTGTTCTTCAGAGCAGCAAGTAACACAGTCATTGCTTATCACCTCCCCTGGCCATGCAGGTAAACTGGAATGATACACACATAATCATGTGTGTAAATCCTTTAGGCATTAGGTCTTTGCAGAAATAATAAGTCAGCTTTTACAACAGCATTCATGTCACAGTGTGAGAACTGCCCACTGCCTGCCTAATACCAGAAAGCAGCACTTTTGTAGCAAGAAGGAGCTAGAGAAGAAGTTCCACTCATTCAGGCCGGGCAGACCGGGTAATTTTACCCTCTCTCTTTTTTATGCATTTGATGTCAGTCTCTCTTTTTCTGAAGGGTCCTCTTTATTCTTTTTCCCAAAGAGTCCACACTGAGGAGAGGAAAATTATTAGAAAATGTGTGTAATCACCATTATGTATACCTACTGTTGTTGTGTAGAATGCTAGCTGTTCAAAATGAAACACTTAGACATTTTGTTCCATTAAAATCCTGAAAATGTAGAATATGTTTTTAGTTTGATGTGTCTTGGGTCTGCATCCTTCAGTCCTACCTTCCAAAGAACGAAAGCCAGCAGGGCCAACAAGAGCAGCCCAAGCAGTATGGACAACACGATGATCCACCACGGCACTCCTCCATACTGAGCTGCACGCCTCTCTGGGAACACCGTCAGCCTCACCTGGACAACACAATAAAGTGGCAAAAAAAGCTTTGAAAAGTCTCTTTATATGATTATATACATACACTTTTTTGTGTTTGCACAGTGCAGTGACATCATCAATGTAAACCTTTTATATTGCATGAAATAATCATGACCCTTACTTGGGTCCAGTACTGTCACATTGAATCCATTTACTTACCTGTGTCTCGGCATTTTGCAGCACTGTTGTCTTTGTCGTGCTATCAACATGCAGAGCGGCCTTTACTATCACCTCCATATGATGTAAGTTGGAAAAATCCTGTTTACAGTAAAAGGGAGCAGATCAGGTTGAGATTATGTTATTGAGAGAAAAGTGAAGGAGATTAATTTACTGCAGTAATCTTTGTTTTATAATTCAGCAATTCTTCATTTAACTAGAAGCAAGTTCAGCTTTTATCATCCTTCATGAACTCTAAACATAGATTTTCTCATACTTACCATCCTATAAAATGTGTTTATAATAGTGACCTACAATACGTGATTTAAAATGCATAAATTGTGTTGGAAGGATAGCTGATATAAACCTAACACTGCCAGATTAAGAACTGAGAACACATGAATATTTAAATGAAATTCTTTCTCACGTTAGTAAGTTTATATTGCTAAATTTCCTGTATTTTAGTTTTTAGTGGGCCTGTTGCAAAATCAAGACAAATCAATGTAAGTTTACACTTTATTACCATTTTGCCAGAAACAACCAAAAAAAAACTGAAAATGAGACCAATCCACATTTTCAGAGTTGTAATTTTAGTTTGGATTCTTTATATAAAGTGCATATTATACGCCTGTCAAAAAGTATTTATGGATTTCTTTTCTTCCTCTCCGGACAGTGAGTTTCTTCCCATCTCAAATCATAACATCACAGCTGATGCAAAAACACCTGGTTACCTCTATGAAGGTGCTGTTCCAGAGGCGAGACTGGAGAGTGATGACTGCACTACTGTCCATGCCCCGCAGGGGGCACCTTATCCTCACACAATTTGCCCCATTACCACAGGACTGCCAACAAAGAGAGCAAAATGTTACTTATGGGTTCCTCCTCTAAAGACTGAAATGTGCACAAAATACAACTCTGCAAGGCAAAAGAATAGAATGTTGGATGGGGGTTACCAGAGACGACGATTCCTGGTTCTCAATTAAGCGAGACAAAGTGGCCTTGTCAGATCCCTGGGTGTTTTCTGCTGCTCTTCTCATCCTGGGGTTAACTGGCTCCTTAAAGCACAGAAGAAAATGTTTATTCACCTATTGCATTTCCCTCAATATCTTAATATGTCAAAATGAATGTAAAACTGTCTTTCCATACCAATCTGTTTTGCTATGTAAAAATAGATGTCCACTGAAAAACTAGGCTTGCAGGGGAAGTAAATATCACACACTAAAGTGATGCCTTCACTTACCTTGTTGAGAGGGTTGATCTCCCCTTTAGGAGTGCACTCCATCTTGTCAACTCCTGTGGAGCTGATCTTCATCAGGTAAAGCAGCCACTTTCCCTGTTCGGTCTCCTTTGGCCAGTAAATGTCGAGGGAGGCAGTCCCGAGATCTTTCAAGCGCTTTCCCAGGTTGACTACCTGTAAAAACAGGAACATTGTCCTGCCTTAGCTGATATGATGTTAATTATACTACAGTGCCTAAAGAACTCAATTCAGTGAAATAAATAGATATATTTGTCTGTCAAAGAGCCGTCTCATCCAGTAGCTTCAGTGTACTCACTCTGAACTGGTGTATGATGGCGCTGCCTATGTCACTTTCAGTCTTCATGGCCGCTTCACCTTTGACCTCTCCTGTAAAGTAGACCTGAGATGGCTGGGCTTGTCTGGAAAGACAGAAATACACCGTTAGTAGCATGAATCAGTGCATTCTTGTGTGTTTTCTGAATATGTGGGTGCTTCTTACCCTGATACAGACATCTGCAGCATGATGGCCACCTTTGCCTTTGCTTTGACAGGAGTGAGTTTCTGCTGGTCGCTTGTCCTGTTGACCCAAGTTTAAAAACAGGTCAAAACAGATAATCCCACAGACCTACAACTGTTATACATTATATACTGGGTACACTGCATTTGAGAAGTCAATCTGCTGTATTTCTAAGCATAATCAAAGTTATTCAGCAGTTTGTTTTGCAGGACAAAAAAGCTTAAATATATACTTACGTTTTTAGCTGAAGATCAATCTCCAGTTCTGAAGTGTTGGAAGAGATGCCAGCTGTACCCAAAATAACGTAGAAGGTCGTCTATAAACACACAGACATACACAGTTTCAAAAGCTTCTAACAATGACAGTTCTACAAATTAGTTAGATGGTGCCAAAAGGGGATTTTCTCTCACCTCTGCGTCTGTTTTGAAGGGGTTTCCGAGCTCACAATCAGCCTTGGAACCATCTTTATTGGCTATGCAGGTTACCGGCCGCTCCTTAAAACAATTAAAAGTCCCAATCAAAACCACAGATGGTATTTATATATGTGTGTGAGAGAAAAGGGGAAAAGGAGACACTCACATTATCTAAGACACGATAAGCAGAGTAGGTCAGTGAGCGGGGCAGGGAGACGATCACGTAGGCTTCGTGTGCATCGTCGCCATTTTTATTGGTCACACTGACCTCTAAGGCGATGTTCTTTTGGTCACTGAGCGAGATCACCGGCACACCATTCTCCCTTTAAACAGACACAAGTTAATGAGTGTGTGTGCATTCAAGGTCTTGTGTGGGTCAACGTGAGAGGCAGAAATAAGCCAAAATAAAATGACACACAATCAAATCAAAAGCAAGTATGCGTGTGTGTTCTTACAGTTTTAATGGCGTGAACGAATCTGCATCCGTTGACCTGTGGCCGTAGCGGTATTTCACCTCCAAGTTGCTCTGACACACACTGTCTCTGCCACATCCCTCTTTCAGGAAGTTCACCTACAAGCACGTTTACACACATACAACATGAAACGACACATCTACAGCAAAATGATAAATTAATTCACTGAGTATCGTCATGCACACCTCTGATCGAGTTATCATTGGCTCATTGGCGTCCAGGACAGGAGTCAGTGGAGCTGCCTGCTGTCTCCGCTTACGTTTGGCGTCCTGTATATTCACAGACACATCGATGGGGATTCCACGTAGCTTGTCTCGAATATTTTCCTATGGGACGACAGCGTCACACAACATTACCCACGAGCCACAATGCACTTTGACTACTGGAAAGCACAGACATTTTTATTACCTGTACAGCAAGTTTGCGTTTAAGGCACTTTTTCTTTCCTTGGCTGTCTATGCTTAGTGTCCCCTTTGACTCATAGTTATGTTCAGCAGTGGGATCTTCGATGAAGGTCGCTCTGGGAAGAAGACCGAGCTTCCTGTAGTCAGCATCGGCCTCGACGGAGTATGCCAAAGCTACATGGGACAGAGGAGGGGACACAGCATAAGTGGAAGACTAAAAAAAAAATAGAAGTATTGTTAGATGTTATTGGTTTATGCATTTACTGACAATACAGTAGCTTTCAAATATGAACTTGTTTCAACTACTTTGACGCCATATGAACATGTCAGCTTCATGTGTGAATAAAGCAGCAGTATTTCAAGAGTGTAGAGTGATTTCAGGAAGGCTTCTTCCACGTCAGCACCCAAAACACCAGAGAAGCGCTAAAGATACAGTTTGTATCCCAAAACTACAAAAAACCTTCCTCTTTTATTTTGTTTGACAATTTCAAATCTATTAGGCTAAGAACTGCAATATCCATTAAAGAAAATGTCACTGCAGTAACAGCTTTCATTTATGACAATGAATGTAATCCAGAGA
The DNA here is from genome assembly GCF_022539595.1 of Amphiprion ocellaris. Lineage (NCBI taxonomy): Eukaryota > Metazoa > Chordata > Actinopteri > Pomacentridae > Amphiprion > Amphiprion ocellaris. The sequence goes on along the minus strand of NC_072775.1, from coordinate 13,280,841 downwards.
TTTTTTCCACAAGATTGGCAGGAGTTAAAGTCTGCTTTCAACTATTTGTAGGAGTCATTCGTCTGTGTTTTTGAAATACTTGCAGCATCAAACAGCAGCAGGATCCATGCAAGCATCTCCGAAGAGAGAGAGGTGGCTGCATTTATGCATGTGGATCAATTCTACTAGTAACTTTTTGAAGTAATTATAAATGATCCCTGACCTGGATACAGGACGGATCAGGATCTAATGGCAACCACGCTGTACATTTCTTCACAAACCTTCCTGTCGCATACAGAATAGCAGTTAATCAGCTACAAGTAAACCAGAATCAGAAATATTTTACTGATCCTCACAAGGAAACTGCTTAATAAAAAATAAATCTTAAATCATTTGTTACAAAGCAATCGTCTTCAGGTTGAGTTCTGAGCTCCATCACAGCTATCAGGGTATTTTTGTTTTATTTTTAGTAAAGTAGTTACTAGATTATCATCACACATGGACAAAGTTTTCAGTGATTAAAAAAATCACAGATAAAGTAGGCTGTTAGTTATTTGTACAGTTTGATACACTGCTGTTTGTAATATTATGTTGCATACATCACTGGATGTTGTGTCAGTTTTCGCATGAATGGCAAATATTGTATGTGTACCGCAGGTTTGCCTGAATGAAGCTGTGAGGAACATTAACAGCAAAGTAGCCTATGACAGACAAACAGAATGCCCTCATATTAATGGATTGAGGAAGCAGCAATGTTACATATCCAGTGCCTGAAAAGGGTTTAAAAAGACATTAGAGGGAAAGAATGTGGCTCAGCTTACTCAGTCTGGGAGTGTAGCTCTTGGGGTTGGCGGTGTAGGTGAAGCAAGCCTCAAGAGTCAAGCTGTGGACAAAGTGCAGTTCATCCACAATCACAAACAGCACTTGAAATTAAAGAAAGCACCTACTGAATTTAGCAAAATCATCGCTGTGATTAATGACTAAAAGACAAATGTCCCTTTACAGACTGAAACTTTCATCAGAAACACAACCAGTAAAAGTAAGGACACACATACCAAAAGCTGTTGCCACAGTTCTTTTTGGTGAGGTCGATTTCGCTTGGTGAAAACTTGATTTCCTTCTTGATGTTAATAACTGGACGGGCTCTGGGAAGACAGAACTCAGTGAGCATCTCATTAAAGATCATAAGACACTTGTGATCAGATTAATGTATGAGCCTGCTCACCTGTAGACAAAGACAGCGTCTGACAGAGATCCGACAGCCAGGTCGGGATAGGAGTTCTTATCCAGGTCCATGTTGCCTGCCAAGGAGTAACCAAACAGCTTCGCTCCTAAAGGCTTACCAGCCAGCACCTAAAGCAAAAAGAACACATTGATACAGCCAGTTATTCTACTGCATTTATTATTTCAATTTATGCTGAGCTTGGTATAAAGAATTCAAGCCCAACAACAAAATAGCAAACCAAAAAACATCAGTAACTTGCATCTGATCTAAAATTAAGTTGTTGGGGTTTTTTAATAAGCTATAGCCCATATAGGGTTATGCCCCTATAGACTAAGCTGAATGAATATGATATATACAGGGAATACAGACAATAAAGAGATTGTTAATTATGTCGTGTTGACATTTATTTCCCCTAAAATTCATGGATCCTTCATGGCGAATGCAAACATTTGAAAGGGGGAAAACCTGAAACAGTTTGAGAGCCACTTCTACAACCGAACCAACGCCTAGATCTGTATTTATTTTTATATGACGTACGTTGCTTAGAAAGCTCACAGGATTCAAGCATGACAGTCAAAATAACTTGCCCATCTTTCCATTACTGGAAGAACAGAGTTACTTGAGGTTTTCTTAGATACAAACATTAAACATTTGGAAAAATTTAAATGTTTGCCCTTATGAAACGAAATGCTGCAGCAGAGATACATATGAAAATTTATTCCACCAGTTTATTATGTACCTGTGCAGCTTTTTTAGACACTTGTCCTGAGGCTGATCCATGATAGATGTAAACATGCCCGGCACCGTGATCTTCATAAGGAGCTCCCACTGCAAAATCTGACAGCAAGAAACACAAAGTGTGATTACACATTTTGATAACAGAAGATACGTTGGTAATGATTAGCAGACAATACTATACACATGCACAAATACTGCATCCTCACCATGGAAACTATCCTGATTGATGTCTCCCAGCTTTTCCACAGCCAGGCCAAACATGGAGTCCCGGGGTCCGTCTATTCTGGTGGGTGTGACTTGGTCCCATTTTCCAGCTTTATTGATGTAGATGTACACAGCTCCTCCAATTTCTCCATCCTTCTCAAAGTACTGAGGTGCTCCAACCACTATGTCCTCCCAGCTAACAAGCAAGAGCATTTCATGACAATGAGTCACAATAATGATAATGATAGCACTTTTCAAAGCAGAATTTCTGGATTCACTCACCCATCCCAGTTGAGATCCAGCACAGCCAGATCGTAGCCGAAAGACGAGGCCAGTCCCTCTCCTTCCAGGGTGTATTCTTCCAGCAAGATGTTGCTCGTGTCTTTGCCTTTCTTCAGCAGCACGACCGCCCCGCTGTGGTTCGCTCTGGGAGCTCCCGCTACCACCGTCAGCACGCCCTTCGTGATCAAAGTCCTCCCTGAGTCCAGAGAAAAACCTGAGCGGAAAAGGGACAGACTTGGTTAGGTGCTTGAACATGCTTCGTTGTGTAAATAGAATACAGTGAAAGTTAAATATTTTACCCAGGTAGCTGTTGGCAGGAGCAGGGACTAGTTCGGGGTTCTTTTCGTCCTCATCGCCCACCTCAAATGGACCGTCGTCAAAGATGCCCAAATCCACGAAAGTTTCATTCTTCTGTTCCAAACGTACCACACCTTAATATGAGGAGGAGAGTAGATGGAACAGATTTGTCTTGTAAAAAAAAAAAAGGCAAGCAAAGTCCATAACATGTCCATAACAAAGTCCATTGAAGAAGTAATGTTGAACAGGTGACTGAAAAAAGCATCTTTTAGGGCCTTTTACATTTATGCTGTTCTTACTGACTGCATGTCACACCTGCACATGCACACCGGACTAACTACCTTTCCAGTTGTACGCTCCAGGAGCTCCAAAGATGAGGTAGTGGTAGTCGTCGTCGAAGGTAGCAGAGAGGCCCTGCTGGCAGGAGCCGAACATCTCGTGGCCTCTGGGCCGGCTGTCGCAGAAATGCCAGCTGCCTCCGTCTTCAGTCGATATGGGATTGATTGTCAAGTCCTCACTCAGTACATAGCAGCGACCGATGATGTCACGGGACTCGATGGCCGTGTTCACGTTGGTACGACGCTGGTAGCGATGGGCACAAGTCTAACAAGGAAACAGAAGTACACAGTTAAGCTGACGAAATGAGAGGTGAACAAAAAATACATCTGTAGTGATTGCTATTAATATCTATTGATTTTAAGATACCTGATTGGGCAGCTTAATGATACTGTTGGCAATAATAAGATATTCATGTTCAAAGACAAAGAAAGCCTTACCACAATCTTGCCTCCTGGCCCCTGACTATTGACCGTCACTCCCATCCATTGGTTTTCTTTGCTTTCCCTTGTTAGATCCTCTACACAAGGACACACACCGGCGACAAAAATAGACACAAATAGGATCACATGAGTCAAATTTTGGTGAAAAAATGTCCAAAGTAGCCAAAAAACATATTAAAGAGCTGCACGTGTCAGCAGATATCTCACCGTCATTATCAAAGTCAACTCTGCTGCATCCAGCGGAGGTGGAGCTCATGTCGCAGCTGTACAGGCCTCCTGTCACTTTAGCTTTTTGACCACTCAAGGCTTTTGCTCTGGGGGCACCAACCAACAGCCTGCAACACAATCAAATATGTGACACTCCGGCATTTCTTCCACTTGCACATTCCATTATATCACACGTTCCAGTTGACAGTACCATACAGCCGACACATTCACACACACACACATGCACATCCGCCACCAAGCTGATGTTCCATGTCCTCACAGTCCAACAAAGTCAAAGACCCCTTTCAGCCGCCTGCTGTGGATGATTGAACCAGGCTTTCTGTCTCTCTCCGTGCACAGACTCACATACAAACACAGACACTGCCTTTGTGGGCCAAGGACAAGGGCAAATGTCACGGCCAAGCCTCGACGACGGCATCCAGTTCCCATGGTCTCCTACTGAGTAAATCAAACAAGTCAACAATGTCATCTTCTGAAATGATGCTTTGTGCAGGTTTACAGAGGGGAACATCCACACTGATCTTCTCTCTCCGTGTATGTTCCAGGATCTCTCTCTGGCTTGCTTTGTCTGTCCAATGACCTCCAGAGTTAACGTTGGGCAGCACACTGACTTCGCCAGATGAGATTAAGCAAAGCCATTTTTAGCTGGAATACAAAACATTCTCAGATATACACACATATACCATCTGGGAGGGAATCTACTGAGACATATAGCAGAGCGAATGCGCCTAATGTGATCAGCATGTTTGCAGTGCAGACCTCTCGAGTCAACAACGCTGGCTGTACATGGGAGATGATGTCAAACAATAAAGGCAGCATAAATCACCATGAATATTCAGCAGGCATGATGGGGATTAGCAAAGGACAATAAATCAAAAAAATAAAGCTTGCTGTAACTTTTCACAGTTACATACAGTCTCTTAATGCTGAGATGTATTCAAATGCGAAACCCTGAGAAAATATAATTTCATTTCCCTGCAATAAACTGCAGTAGCAGAAGTCATCGTAATCAAAACAGATAGACAAGTGCATACTGTTTGTCCCATTTTAACCACTGGATTGGTTTGGCCTTACTTCGAAAACCAGAGCACTATAATTTGAACCATTATCCAGCCGTTAAGTGGGCAATCCAGCCTTTTGTAAATTATAAGGGGAGTGACTGACACTTGACATCTGATACCACACAGTCTGGAGTCATCTCTTCATCTCTACGTTCACAACCGTAACAAAGACACATGTTTTCACATTAAGTGAAATCGGGGGCTTTAAATTTGAGCTTGTTTCAAATGAGTCATCACTTCAAAGAGAGGATAACTCTCACAGTGAATCCCAGGTGGGCACATCTCTGCATCCATTATCCTGAGAGGTGTCTGAAGTCAGGGAAAATGGAAAGAAAAAAGATATACTTGACAGGAGTCTAAAGAATTAATGCATGGTCACATTGTACAACTCTGCCTCTTTCAGCTGTTTTCTTTGGGGTAAATGCAACTAACAATGGAGCAACCAGGGCGTGGACATGTAAAGTTACACCTCTTAATTGCATATAACTCAAATTACTACAATATTTACAGAACAATCTTATTTGCGAGATGATTCACATGTGTTTGGGCAATCTTTATTGCAACACATTAGAATACTCTTTAGCAGTGGAAGTGTGAAGTGCTGACATGACGTGTCAATGAGTAGCACTGTGATAAAGCCGACCTGCTGCTCCACAGACGGTGACCCAGCTGTTTATCTAATCATTTACCACCAGCAGAGGAAGCCCCAACATGCAGGCTTAAACTACAGGAAGGACAAAGACAAACACAGTGAGAGGGTGTGTGTATGTGTGTGTGTGTGTGTGTCCAAGTGTACAATGAGACACACATGCTGGCGATGGCAGTGGTACACATTTCCCCACACAGGACAACACATCGACCAGCGTACGGTGGCCATCCCATTGAAAAAGGTGTGTTGTTTTTATTCTTTTCAGCAGAAAACTGCCTGCCGGCGAGGGCACAGCCCGTTACCTAGCAACAGCCAGTAGCACACTATCAACTAGAGGCGTTCACATCCAAATGGGTTGCAGATCCAGAGGTTCATGACGTGTTACCCAACTTCTCCCTCCATCCGTCTGCCGGGATCTCAGAATCCGACTGGTTGAATAATGCCTGTGTTTGGTGCCCAGATGTAAAAGTGATTTATGTTCCTCTCTGCATTCTTTCAGACATCACTTCTTTCTTTTCGCCAGCTCCTTTCTCTTTGATGTTGGATAACCTTAACTAACCTGAGTGAAAAGGGGGACCAGGGGACTAAATCTGACTCTCATGGTTTTTCTCTATTCAATAAACCGACTACAGACACTTATACAGAAAGTTCAGTCAAGTATTAAGCTTCACAGTCGTTCTTTGATTTCTTTCACACAGAGTAACATTATTACTGAACCTGCTGACATGTCTTTCTTTCCTCTTTCTCACAGCCTCTCTACATATCCTTTACTCTTCCTGTCACATCTACTCATCTCCCCAGACTCATTTCATTTTCAAAAAAACCTACACATACATATGCATTTACTTTCTCCCACACATTTCTCAAACTCAGTCCAAGCTCTTAAACTTCCCAACACCCTCACTCTCCTCCTCCCTCCTCTCCCCGCTCATGCATTTTGCACTTTCTCTCTTGATTTCATTATACAGACAGATAGCTCCATCTGGCAATTATAACCCAGCATGGAATGCATCACACACACACACACACACACACACACACACATCTCCACACTCAATTTTGCACTTTCTCTCTTGATTTCATTATACAGACAGATAGCTCCATCTGGCAATTATAACCCAGCATGGAATGCATCACACACACACACACACACACACACACACACACACACACACACACACACACACACACACACACACACACACACACACACACACACACACACACACACACACATTCGCAGGCACAGATGCGTGCACACATGCATGTACAGGTCCTGCCCTCTCCAGCAGGTACATGTATCACTCATCCCCGCACGTAAAAGGACGTAAAAAACTGTGGAGTGTATAAGTCTGACTGAAAGTTGGCATCCATGGCTGGCAATGGATTGTGACTCACAGTGAACACACACCCAGCAGTAGGGAAAGAAACATGGGTGAGGGGGGTACACAAGTACACACACGTTACTTTAGCACAATCGACATTTGTGAACTCTCATGGAGATGGAGAATCACAGTGAACATAAAAAAAAAAAATCTATCTCTTCATTTTTATTTTTTTTTGCCTCAGGTTAGGAATGCATCCAGCAGCACTCTGAGCCCTCTGACACTCTTCCAAATGACTGACAACAAGGCAACGCCTCAGTGCTCAGCCACAGCATGCATCAGCACCATTAAAACACACCAAACAGGCACTCGCACATCCACGGGGAACACACATACACAAACACACACGCAGGGTCCACAGTGAGAGCACATTCCATTTCTATAACAGCAGCATGAACGCCACAAAACAAACACAGCTACAAAACATGCACACACACATCCAAACACACATACAAAACCCAACATGCTCCTGATGGGTCACGCTCAACTGACAATATGACAATAGATTTCATCCACAAACTATTCTAGTGTGTAGAAAATACAGTGTATTGCATTTAATGAGTGATTATGGTGAATACATTTGCATCCTGATTAAAAAATAAATAAATCACACTGAAATATTGCAATACGGATGTAAATAACATTTTTTCCTGACCTGCAGACTGTCTTCTTTAAGTAATCAGTTAACATTTAAGTAAATAAATGTGAGCGATTTGTGACAACTAGCTGCTACTAGTCACAGTTTAATTTCGTGGTGACCAACAGTCCAGTACATGTCAGGCATGTCTTTATATTCAAGAAGCCAGAACAAGCAAATGTTTGATATTTTTGCTTAAAAATGACTTGAATAACTTATTATCAAATATGAAATTCATCCACAAGAACTTAATTACCCAACTGTTTAAGCAGCTGACACCTCCACTAACAACTCAGCCAACATTATTCCTACATGTATGTGTTGTTTTCCAAGCCACGGAAATCCATTCGTGTTCTGCCTTTCTAGTGTTTAACTTTACAACCTGCAGTAAGGGGGATTTGTGTGGCAGCTTTGGTCTCGTGTCGATCACCATGTGTCTTTCATTTAGACACAGCTGGGAACTGGGACAGTAACTGGCACTGTGTGTGTGTGTGTGTGTGTGTGTGTGTGTGTGTGTGTCTGTGTGTAAATGCACAGCAGCAGCAGTAGGAGTGTGTAAAACTTTAAAAACTATATTTAACATCTGTGGAGGAGGTTTAAGACCTGTTGATTCTTAATAACTGGGAGTGCTAGTAGTTGGTAGCGAAGCGTATCTTACTGTCGGTTTGTGACCTTCAGGTATTAGCTGTACAAATACAAACTGCTGCACAGTTTTGTCTTTTTTGTTGACTGGGCACATGGTAGAGAAGCCTGAGTATTGATCTGTTCTGTGTAATAAAAGCATTTTACACAATAAATCCCAGAATTTGATTTTGATCCACACTAGAAGCACTCATGCTGTCTGCACTCCTGCTAATTTACAATACTTTAAGCTGCAAGTACACTTACTCAAATACTGTTTAAGCGACACTTTACCTTAAAATCCTAGATCATACTCCAGTATGGTACAGTTCCGAAAAGAATATTTTACTTCAAACTCTACTACATGTATTAGACAGCTGCTTGTGGCAGAACATTTTTACAGCGGCGGATCGCTACTTTTACTTAAGTGAAATTTCTGAATACTCCCTCAACCACTGATTATGGAAATGCAACACAATTTGAAGTTGTTTAATTACAAATACTGGCAATACATAGTTCTGTGTGGTTCATCATAGCACTGATTTCAGCAAAGATGCAGGGGATACGTCTCCCTTAATATTTAGAACATTTGTCACCCCAATAACAATATTTTCCTTTACATAAGACACATCCACCATAAATTGACACAAAAAAGCACAAACTGGTGCATGAAAAGTCACCCAAGTGCAGGAAAAGGTGAAGGAAAGTGTTTCATGTTCAAATTTTCCTTGGAGAGGACACCCAGACACAATCTACGTCCATTTCTTGTAGAACAAAGTGAAAACATCTTCCCAGATGAAAGACTGCTCAGTTTATAATCAGGCTATTCAAATCAGTGACGACTTGATGGCAGTTGGCCTTTGTGCAGAATGACAAACCTCCTGCAAAACAATGCACATTAACATGCCAGCAGTGATTCAGTGACATGTTTTTGGCCCTAAACTCTTGAGGCACAGTTTCACCTAAAACCACCTCTAAGGAAAAGGCAGCAAAAAAGAAAAAGTGGGCAACTGTGGATGTTTTCAAAGAAAAATATATATATAAAAACTTACAAATAGGTCACCTGGAAGAAAACATTAACAAGCAGTTCACTTCAACAGGTGTGTTAAAGGTACAGTGTTGTCCTGAAAGTGCTTTGAAGCTACCTATGACATACCTGAGCTCAACTTTGAGAAATCTCGCGATATTTTAATTTAAACGTATTTTAAAAGTACATTTAATGCGATTTTTTTCCCCTCATTTCGGCGGTTATAACATCCCGAAATGAATTTAGTGTTGTGACATTTTAATCACACGAAGTTATTTAGAGACAGAAAGGTGTTTCCTAAGCACACACGACGCCAAAGTTAGTTAACAGCCTCCAAACAGGCTTTTTTTCCCCCCAGGAAACAAAATTCTTACATTCTCTTATCCACCGGGTTGAGCTGCCGGTGCATGGCCAGAGAGAAGCCGAACAGGCTGCCCGGGTCCCCGCTCTTCTTCAGGACATTGTCCGTGTCCAGGTTGAAAGCCGACAGTCGCCCGCATCCTAAGAAAAAGGCGACCAGCCAGAGTCCACAGGTGAGGCGGCCCTCCATGGAAAACCCCCTTGAAACTAGTAAGAAGTGAGTCGTTACTGCAGGAGGAGCAGAGAGCTACTGATTGCTGCAGGGCTGAATCAGGTCCACTTGTAGCCGCCCCTCCCACCGGCCTCTCCTGGCACAAACACACACACACACACACACCATCCCACCACACCTCAGGTTGCATGAAATCTAGCTTTTCAATGTCAACTTTGCTTCAGTTAGGGGCCATTAATTCCTTGTTATTTTGCAGCAGGTCAAGAGTGTCATCAAAGTGGGTCAGAGATGCCCGAGGCTGCCAACAAATGCATGTCCAACAGCAGAAATATGGTGCTTCTGGCTGCACTGACTGTAAATCTCACAGTAGTACACTGTAATAAAGGCTGCTGTTAAACTCCCTTGGAAACAATCCTAAACAAAACATATACAGAGTCGCACAAGAGGGAAGATACTGACAAAACACCCAGTGACATGAGGGTGCAATCTGCACATTTGTTCCATGCTTTCGTGCTTACAGACATCAAACGTCCGTGCAAAAAAAAAAAAAGCAGAGGCAACACAATGGGAGAGAGGAGAAGTCAGTCAATACAGACATTTTCTTTAATACTCAGTCTAGGCAACAACAACAACAATACAATGAGATAAAGTGGGAGTAACAGCGAAGACATAATTCTGGCAATGCAACAGAAAAAATAGAAATATGCAGCAGCAACTGGCAATTCAGTAGCTGCTCTACAACCACAGATCAGAAGTCCAAAGCTGGAAATTAGTTAAGTTTAAAGTTCCAATCCCCCTGGTGTTTTTCACTCAGATTGTTACATGGTATCACCGTGGTGCCCATGTCTTCTGTAATGACTCATTAGATGAGTCACGGAGCCAGCAGCAGCCAGAGAGCGGACTGGGCACAGACCGCCACATTAACACACTCCCTTACTAGATGATTTTCAAGGCATTCCATGAGACGCTGACCCAAAGCTTGTCCCCGCAACACAGCATTGCAAGCAGACAACACTGGCTTTGTCTGCACACAGAGAAAGAGGGCAGACAGAGAAGGGAGAGGGGAGAAAGAAACTGCCCACATACAGTGCTATAAAAGGCACAAATAATGGTGGAAGAGGGGAGAGTGGGAAGGGAAAAGGGCAAGAGAAGAATGTGGTGACTATACAGGTTTGTTATCAACTTAAGTCTTGATTAGCGAGATTTGGAAAGATTGAGCAAACATCAGCTGATTCAACATTACTTAGACTGATTTTTTTGGTGAACATATGAGGAAATAAGGTGCATTTGAAATGTAGTTCAACACAAGAACAGAGTAATTCAATCAGTTTCAGAAATGCTGGGTCACATGTGAGGCAGATGTCTTGATAATATTAGTCAAAATCTCATTCTTGAACATGGTTGAATCCCTAAATCATGTGACCAGCTGCCCGTTAGCTGTGTTTGAGCAGTTTTTTTTCTCTTGGTCTGATTAGCTGGTGTTCAAAGTAGGAGCTGGATGGTGATTTATGACTCTGCAGAAGGTCAGAAACAGGAACCAGGCTTATCACTGATAAGAAGAGCAGAGGTTGAAGTGAGGTGAGGTGTGTTAACTTAGCCCCCCCTTTGTTTATCCATTTTGTTCACTGTAAACATTGATATTCCCAAAGTATATTTGTGTGCATGAATATATTGTTGATACAGCTCTAACAGGAGCCCGAAATTAACAGACATATCCTCGACCTGACGTCAAATGACAGCCATGCTTATCTCCCTGATGTTTATCTTTTCAGCCTCTCATTCATCTTTTCTTGTCTCCTTCAGAAACACAATCCCAGATTGTTTTGATTTTTTCAGTCGTTTAACCCTCCTGCTGTCCTCATTTACGGGCACCAAAAAATATTGTTCCTTTCTCTGAAAAAAAAAATCCAAAAATTCAGCAAAAAAAATTCCCCAAATTTATTTTAAAAAATTGCAAACTCTTCAGGAAGAAAATTCTAAAAATTCCTTAAAAGTTTCCCTTAAAAGTTTTTTTTTAAATCCCCAAATTTGGCAAGAAATAAAAATTTAAAAAATAAAAAAATTTAAATTATAAATATTTTCAAAAAATGAATAAAAAATCTTCCATAAAAAAACCCTAAAAATATCCAAAGTGATTTAATATTTATCAGTGAAACTTCTAATATTTCCTTTCAGAACATTCAGAAAAAAATCAACCAAAATCCAACGATTTTCGCTGGATTTTGGTTGATTTTTTTCTGAATGTTCTTGAAGAAACATTTTTTTTAACATTTTTTTTCCACCAAAAAATTTTCAAAAATTTCCCAAAAATCTTGAAGATGTAGAAGTTTTCACTGTGAAAATATATATATATTCCCACATTTTCAAACTTTAAAGCATATCACTTTTGACCCGCAGGACAACACAAGGGTTAACTTCACATATCACAGCCTGCCGATATTCTTATCCCTGCCTTTTTTTCTTCGGCTCCTTCTACTGTTCTCCGGGGAAATTAAGGTCACACATCTTGTCTGCACAGAAAAAGACTGAAAGGCCACATCAAGCCCTGATTGCAGGACAACAAAGGTGCACAAATCATTCTGAGTCAGCAAGGACCTAATTAGAAACTTTGTGCAAACAAAAACTAAAGAGGTACAGTCCAACTCTCTGTAAAGTCTGTCAACAAAAACATTAAAGATACTGATAAGATACCAGAGAAGAAACTATATAAACCAGTACCAAACAATCAATTACATTTATATTTTTGAGTCGGCCTACTCACGTGTGAATCATTTCTGGTTAACTCTATCAGGAGCTAAATGGCACACAATCATAATTAATCACTTATCGCATACATATTATTGACTACTAATCAGTCTTTATCTTAAAGGACCAATAATTTTTATGATTTTATGCTTCAGTGTTTAACAAAATCTGAATTTCCTTGCACACACTGCTTATTATTTTAATTATCTCTACCCAGAATTAAGAAGTGAGTCATGTGTACTTCCCCGTGTACAGCGTGTTTGGTATTACGACAGCCGAGGAGCAAAAACCTTCCCTCGGGTGCTAAAACAGAGGATTGACAGTGAAATCAGTCTTCTCTGTCACACACACACACACAAGTTAAAAATGCAGCGCCTGGACTCGCCCGAGCCACAGCCCAGTGTTTGTTCTCAAAGCTGCAGCTCCAGGTACACTAAAAGAACGTCACTCACCTGAAGGTGTGGCACTGTGAGCTGGGTGTGTTTATGACGCCGTAGAAACATGTACCCTTGGGACACTGATAAACACACACACAAAGCACTTGCATAATCGTGCTGAACTCCAAAGCCAAGATCTTTCACAACTGCATCACATTAACTCGCTGCACTTTCTCTGTGCATAATTAAGCATGTGAGCACGTTGACAGCAGTTCACCTCAGAATGAGTTTATGGGCGGTTGTGATTCAGATCAGAAAAATGGATGAAACATTTGTTGGCTGAAAAATCATGAACACCTCTGAGAACAGCAAGGGACAGAGAAATGATGAATGAGTCCTGCTGGCATGAATCGTCTCAGTTAATGTGTAACAAGTTAAGGGAGACCTGGTAGAATATCTTCGTAGCAATCATTGTCGTGTGTGTGTCGTGAATATGAAGCTATGGACCAATGCTTAGCTTAGCATAAAGACCGGAAACAGGAAACAGCTGGGTCAGTCTGTGTCATTTCAGATAGAGGTGTTTCTCTATCAGCTCATATTTTGTTTAGGCTTTACATATTTGTTGTTTGAGACCCAAAACTAAATTTTGTAAAATATTATGCTGCTTTATATGTTTCAGACTTGGGAATTTTTGTATTTTGTAATTTTGTATTTGAATAATGCAACTAGAATTTGTTCCCAGCAGATCCATGTGGTTAAGTGGCTAGAAAATTTTTAATTATTGGAACTTCCATCCATCCATCCATTATCTATACGCCGCTTAATCCTCATTGCGGGGGACTGGAGCCTATCCCAGGCAGGGGACACTCTGGACAGATCGCCAGTCTATCACAAGTGCACTCACATTCACACCTATGGACAATTTAGAATTATCAGTTAACCTCAGCATGTTTTTGGACAGGCTGCACATTGGCGTGGTGGTTAGCACTTTCTCCTTGCGGTGAGAAGATCCTTGGTTCGCATCCCCACCTTCCCAGGATCTTTCTGCAAGGAGTTTGCATGTTCTCCCTGTGTATGCAGTGGTTCCTCCAGGTCCTCAGACTTCCTCCCACAGTCCAAAAACATGCTGAAGTTAACTGATAATTCTACATTGTTCATAGGTGTGAATGCGAGTGTGATTGTTTGTTTGTATATGTAGCCCTGCAATGGACTGGCGACCTGCCCCAAGTCAGCTGGGATAGGTCCCAGCACCCCCGTGACCCTAATGAGGATTAAGCGGTGTATAAATAATCAATGGATGGATGCTTTTGGACTATGGGAAGAAGTTGGAGTACCTGGAGAAAACTCAAGAATGCACAGGGAGAACACATAAACTCCATGCAGAAAGATCCCACTAAGGTCGGGACGCAAACCGGGGATCTTCTAGCTGCAAGGCGAAAGTACTAACCACCGATCCCCTGTACAGCCCTTAAAGGAACTAGAAAATGAAAAACAGTATAACATTTTTCACATGAGGGATATATCCACATATATCCACAAATCCACATTTCCTACAAAAAAATACAGTCTTTGTCCAACATTTCACCAACTTTTGAGTTCTGTAACATCAGTAGAATTTGATGCCAAGGTTCCATTTTTTTTTCTATTTTTACATGCCAAGATGTTAATGTGAACTCATTCCACATCAACATGAACACAAAAACTAATTTACAAAGGAGTCTGTATATTTTCATTATATGTGCAAAGTTGCAGATTTCTTCCTTGTTGTCTTTATGTTGAAAATCACAATCTTTGAGGCTCTCTGAAACTCTGAGTTTTCCTTTCATCATTTAGATCGAAAGAACATTTCCTGTAAAGAAGCTGGAACAGACAAAATTCTGCCTCAAAGCTGCTGCAGGAAAAACTGGAGGTTTCAGTTTTAATGCTAACATAAATCTGTTCTGGCTGCAGTTTCTCCAACACAAAGATCTGCTCATCTTCATCATTTCTGTCTGTAAATGAAACAGTGTTAGAGAGTTGGCAGTTTAAAGACGTCACATTTATAGTTCATAGACTCAACAGTCAAAAAAAACAACCATCAGAAGACTCCTCATAAACTGTCAGAGAGTCACTGATGGAACTAAAGTTCTGGAGGTTCTGATGGACCAGATATGAGAATGTCCTGTCCTTCATCTGAATGAGGCTTTAACATCTTCAGGAGGAATGACTCAATCCAAGACAATATGGTAGAAGAGTTACAAAAATGAGATTCTGAATAATCTTAAATCCTTTGTACATTTTCTTCTTTGTCGGTTCTTTTTTAGGTTTATTTTGTCTTATTAAATGTTCCCATACAAACTAATATAGTTGCAATGAATGCAGAACAGAGAAACTGATAAATCAACACACATCTATAGTGCTGTAACAGTAAAACAGGATATCTATGCTGTACTAAAAGCAGCAAAAGAAAACGAAGCAAGAGAGCTATCACTTCTCAGTGGATTCCAGTGGCCTCCATCTGATGATATCTGTCGGTGCCAATAGTTCATGTTCTGTCACAATCCAAGGAGACAAACAACACAAACTTGACATTAAGATCAACAACGGCACTGAAATGGCTTTGGAGAATTTCCTCTCTGCAAGTAAATGAAATGTAAATCCATTAAGAAATGATGACTCTTTTGCATTGTTTTGTTTTGCTGCTATTAGTGCAGCACTGAAATCATGTTTCACTGGTCTTTATGTTCTGGTACCCACTATGACAGGGGTGGGCAATTAATTTTCATATGGGGTCACATGAGAAACTTTGACGGTTGTTAAGGGCTGGACCAGTACACTTAAAAGCTCTGCTCAATATATATCTCAATAAAAACAGTAAATTACACAATACAATGATGTACAAGGCCCAACTCTTGAATCTCTGCTCTCAGATCCCAAACTCGTTTAAGCACCTTGTCCAGGCTGATCCATCTGACAGCTGTCTGGTAACCAAGGTCACCATGTTCACTATCATCTCCTCCACAAAGACAACAAACTGTCTGTAATTCAATGCTCTTGCTCTGATGAAGTTAACTACTTTAGCTACAACATCAGACACGTGGTTGATTTTTAGCACTGACTTACACAGCACCTCCTGATGTATAATACAATGCAAAAATATCAGTTTCTGTTCTGGATTTATTACAGTCACTTTATCTTGCATCCGTTTCAAAAGTCCAACATTTTTCCCTGCCAAATTTACAGCCATCAGTAGTAACACCAACCAAATTCCCCCATTTTAGTCCCAGCTTGTTCATGCGTGTATTTACCTCAGTGAACAAATCACTCACCGTCGTGGTTCCCTTCATTGGCTGCACAGCTGCCAGCTCCTCCGTCATTTCAAAGGTTTCTGTTAGTCCACGTACAAAGATGAGTAACTGGGCTGTGTCACGGACATCACAGCTCTCGTCCAGAGCCAAGGAGAAAACAAAATTGTCCACTTTGTTGTGCAGCTGAAACTCCAGATTTTCGGCGATGCTCTCCGCCCGCCTCGTTACGGTTCGCCTGGAAAGGGTCACATTAACGAACGCTCCTTTCTTCTCCGGGCATATAAACGCTGCAGAGTCCACACGTCATTCTTTTATAAACTCTCCATCAGAGAATGGCTTCCTGTTTTTGGCGATTTTGTAGGATATTACAAAACTCGTCTTGACTGCTGCATCCCTTGATGTGAGCTTTGGTAAAACAAAGTCATTGCTGCTTTAGCAGTTTAGCTAGCAAACCTTCAGATATCCTCCCTGCTCTGCATCAGTCAAATGTTTGTACTTCTCCGCATGTTTGGTCTCGTAATGTCGATTCAGATTATAATCCTTGAGCACCGCGATCTGTTCGCCACAAACTAGACACACAGCTTTACCTCTGACTTCAGAGAAGAAATACTTGGAAGTCCGTGCCTTGTTAAAAACTCTGCATTCGGAATCAATCTTTCTTTTTTGCCGTTAGCTGACATCTTCCCGGGCTGAAGCTGACCAACAAACCA
Source organism: Amphiprion ocellaris (assembly GCF_022539595.1). NCBI lineage: Eukaryota > Metazoa > Chordata > Actinopteri > Pomacentridae > Amphiprion > Amphiprion ocellaris. Next base: position 13,264,078 of record NC_072775.1, on the reverse strand, counting down.
ATCAGCTAAGTATGGAAAGCACGCGCGAAAAAACGTTACCTTAGCAGATCTTTCAAAATAAAAGCAGTGCAGGCGTATTGTTTGCATGTATTGTGATGAAATATATTTGCATTGACTTTTAATATTTTCCAGTGACCTCATACGGGCCAGTCAGGGTCATCCGGCGGGCCGGATGTGGCCCGCGGGCCGTAGGATGCCCAGGTCTGCACTATGATGTGCTTCAATAAACATGAGATTTATTGTGATGCGTGTTGAATTATTATCAGTGTCTCTGTTCGGCGTTCATTTGAAGTATATGCATGGGAACATTCAGGAAATAAGCCTCACATGTTGAATTTCAACATGAAGACAACATGGAAGTAACCTGTAACTTTGCACAAATAATGACAATATATTCCAATAATATATTATTGTGGTCTTACCAGTGAGTCCACATCACCATTGTGGCCTGTCAAAACAGAAAAACAACTGGAACCTTTACTTGCTACACATTAAGTTCTACTGATATTAGAGGCGGGGCTGCACAGTGGAGTGGTGGTTGGCACTTTCGCCTTGCAGCTAGGAGATCCCTGGACTTCCCAGGATCTTTCTGCATGAAGTTTGCATGTTCTCCCTGTGCAGGCCTGGAGTTTCTCTGGGTTTTCCAGCTTCCTCCCACAGTCCAAAAACATGCTGAGGTTAATTGATTATTCTAAATTGGCCGTAGGTGTGAATGCAAATGTGACTGTTTGTCTCTATATGTAGTCCTGCGAAAGACTGGCGACCTGGGACCCTAATGAGGATTAAGCGGTGTATAGATAATGGATGGATATTAGAGGCCTCAAGCGCTGGTGAAATGTTGGAAAAATGAATACTCCACAGCTAGACATTTACAGGAACTTCGTAGCGTCCCAGTACCACCCTTGTTTGAAAGTTTTGCTCTTTCTTCCATTTTCAAGGGCCTACAATTAAAGATCTAGCATCTGCTGAAGCCATTTTGTCATTTGAATCCGCTTTTTTATCTGTGTCCTTACCAAATTTCATAACTGTGGGAGTTACATATTTCTGGAAATACTGCACTTTTAAATTGTCTTCTCAGGTAAAGAGCTTTGTGGGTGTGAACATATAAAAAATCCCAGGCCTAAAAACAAATGCTTTTTTTTTAATAGCCTTAATATTTTTCAGTAAACTCCCAAATTCTGTCTCAGCCAACAGACTGGCCCAGTTAACTTGACCGTGGTCGTAGCAAAGCTTAAAGTATTTACCTACTGTATGTCTAAAGCTCACAAATTATTTAATCCTTAAGTTTTTACACTTTAGCTTATGTACTAATTAAACAGTTTAGCGGTTTCACCTTGCTGTAGGTCTTTATGCTGAGCTAAGAGGCAGCTTGTGGCATATTAAGCACACAGTGGCAGCTCCCAGCAAGAAAGCAAAGAAAGTGCATAAGTGGTTCTTTAAGAGGCAATTATGTCATTAAACTCCTGAACTCACAGCTGACGGAAAAATGTTTGTTCTCATTTCTATATGCCAAACTGTTAATGACCAAATTAAATTATACACTTAAATCAACATCACAATGACATAAATCAAAGACATTTTCAAGACGCGCAATATTACTATATGTGAAAGTCTAATGCCCATGAAAATTTAGATTTTAATGCTTTACATTCCAGTTGAGTTGTATAGTTTGTGCTCAGATCAGAGGATACATCTGACCCGTATATTTACAACATACACTGTGAGTGTGGTGAGGATACTGTGTGTATTTTGAGCTGTAAAGCAGCAGGAGAGCAGAGACATCACTTGTTCCAATCAGGTGACATTGGGGGGGACAAACATCTCATTTACATTCTATCTGGTGTCTTTTATTCCCAGTATTGATCCGGGTTTTTAGCAGGACCTAAACTCTCATGGTTAAAACATAAAGACACACTCACAATGCAGGCAGTAACAGATCCTCCACCCTTCTTGATGTGTGTATTGATTACAGTCAATGAAGAGTAATTGATGTCCTGTCTTGTCCAGCGGTGCTGTAACACCCTCAGGACAATCGCAAGCCGCCCTTTGTGCATTTACCTCCTGAGTAAGCGGTGTGTGTGTCCCAGCACCGGCCAGAGGAGGTAACATGAGATGACAGGAGTTGTGGAATGCAACTCCAGTGTCGACGGAGCCAGGTGTGCTTTAAAAAAAAGCTAAGTAACCTGAGGGAGAACCAGACTGAGAGAAATTCACACTTATTTTTTGGTGTGTGTCCTCCTGACAGATTCAGGTCAACAGGGGAGGCTTGTCTCAACTTAGATAAAAACACCTGTGGAGGCACTAATTCCAGTGAAGTCATACGGTCTTTTTGATTTCATTTTTACTTTTCTCCCAACTTATTTTCAATGATAAATCATGTTTTGAATTCATGCATCTTCAACCTTTAGTTTAGTTTTCTGTCATTTATCATGTCCGATCAAAATAAGAAAGACATATAGGTAACAGTATCTGTAACAGTATCTGTTGCAACAATATATGCCTCAGTAAATTACCTCACTGGCAAACAGTGAGACATGTTTGCACTTTGCAGCTTCCACGTATGAAGATGTAGTTCAAAATAAACATTCAAAAATAAAAAATTAAATTAAAAAATCACCCTGTCAGTCATTACAATATGATTTTTGCTGTTTTTATATTTTGCATATTAATATGTTACCTGCGCCACAGGGGAGACATGATGCTATGTGCAGTTAGTTTTTACAAACAATATGTCCTTTGGAAATCAGAAAAAATGAGTTTGAAAATACTGGTAAACATCTAGTATTGTGCATCAATAAATTGTAAACTCCAACTACTTATTGGTCCTACTGACTTAGTTGATCCTGGGTTGACATTTGTAGTTTGCAGCAACTATTGGATGCCTTACTGTGAGATGCGATACAGAGGCTCTAAGACTTCTTCTATGTAAAGGGAAAAAAATCCCTGCAATAAATCTACTTCAGGGAGCGCGCACACACACACACACACACACACACACACACACACACACACACAAACGCATGCAGGCGCACCAGTGCATCTGAATTGTCCTTAACTCAAAGCTAAACAAAACTGTTTCCCATATAATGGCTTGTTTGCACAGCCAAAGAAGCCTATACATTATAAACATTACTGGGTGGAACTAATTGTTAATTCACACACACACACACACACACACACATGCATCCACAAACACACACACGCATCCACAAACACATAAAGACTGAGCCGCTTTAATGGCACTTGGAGGATTCTGGCAGGGACTCCTGAACAAGGATTGTTTCAGAAATTCCTACACCATTCCACCTTCTGGCACCTCGGGGAGAACTTCCTTCCCTCTGTTTTTGTCCACGGCATGATACTGTATATATACACACACACACACACACACACAGACACACACACACACACACACTGTTATTATATATCTGTGGTTTGTAGGAAGGAATGCATTCAAAGCAGGAAAACTAAAAATTATGTCTGTAGTTCATTTATTTCTCTGTTGTCTTATTGTGAAATCATATAATTTTATCCATATCAGTGACTCTGGTATCAATATTACTGTCACTGTGTCATTACAGGTCTTTCTTTTGCTGAAACTGTATTGAAATAGATCAAAATTTGGCTTATTCGGGAGGGATTTTCTGAGAAATAAAACTTTTGTTCTCCTTTCAGGCTTATCTGATCCTGCCCAGAACGTCTCCACAGCTCTAGTGAGGCCTGTACACACAGGCGCTCACGGCTCAGAGACTATTGCTTTAAGCTGTATAACCGGTTTTTCTGTGGCCCAGCAGTAAGAGGGGAGCATTGTGCAGGGCATCGAGCTCCCAGTGTGTGTTTATGTGTGTGTCTGTGTGTTAAACTCAGAAGGCGACAGAAGCAGGAGCATTTATCAGAGAGCTTTTAGAGCAGCCTCAGGCGATGCACACCATCTACACACATAACACACATAACACTGCCCCCCTCCTCTTATTGTCAGCTTCGTTTGTTTAGCCGGGAGGGTGTCATAGGAACAAAGAGACACACAGAAGCCAAACACACATATTAAGAATCAGCGCTACACACTGAGATGTGTGGATAGATTTGTTTGCTTATCTGCGGTCTGAGAGCTCAAGATCACTCCTCCAGAAATATTTCCACTGTGCTGATAATCCAAAGCATTCCCAGAGTGAACAGGTCAAAAGAGAAAGTTTTCCACCTTGTAAGTGTCAATCAAGAGGGGACCTTCCCTGTTTATAAGGATCTTATTGTCACACAGACACAGAAACACATGGGGCTTGTATGTGAAGTGGAACTTGTGACACACATGTACTTAAGAACTAATTCCAGTAGTAATCAATATGGTGGTTTTACACAAAACAATGAATCAAGTCTGTCACTGGGGTTTGTCATATTTTCAGAACAAATTTATGTATATATTTATTTTAATGTCATGGTGTGGTGACCACTTTGATGATGCTGAAATATCTCAAATATTGTGGAGAACAATATGTCCTAGAGCCCAAGGACAACAGCACTACAAAACTAGAAAAATAAACAATAAACGGTAAATTCTTTTTTGCAGCAGACAGAACATCTGGCAGCTCAAAGGCCCATCAGGTTCTCAACCAAACAATACATAGAAAATTCATATCATAAACTAATTAACAGTTTCCAAAGAATCACATTTATTTCATATTTCTTTGTCACTGTTTTGCTTGATGTAGCATTTTATTTTATTCCCTTTTATTTAAAATATACTATGTATGACATTGCCAGTGCAATGAACAACATTTAATTTTTATGTAATTTTTAAAAAATTATATTTCTATTTTACGTGTGACATTATTTATTACCACAGTATAATTGCCAGCATTGCTTTTTACTGTTCTATTTTATTTTATTAATGTTATTTCAGTAATGTATTGTACTTATGTATTATTGCTTTTCTACTTTTGAGGCACTGCGTTGCTTATGTTGTTGTTTCATTTTGTTTTTTTCTGAGCAATATCTGGCACAAGAGTTACTTTAATTAATAAAGTTTAATCTGATCTGATCTGGTAATTTTGTTGTCTGCTAACATGTACAGCACATCGGTCAACTCTGAAGTGCTATATAAATAAAAAAAATTATAAATAAATAAATGAATAAATGTGATATCAGAACAACTTTGTATTGTTTCACAGTGAATCTTCTCTGTAAACTATACCACCAGTATATCCCCTCTATGGCACAACAGAGCCACAGATTCCCTCATTTTGGGGTCAAGAGTTCAGGTTTGTCCTTTTTTGTCATCCATCTATATTTTACAGTTCTACGTTTTCATTTACCAAACGCTGTTATCCAAAGTGACATACATTTGAGAGCAGATACAACACAAGCAAGGAGCAGGGTATATGTTGCCTTTATAAAGGAACTGTGATAACGTTTAACATTTTTCTTCTCATATAGCAGCACCAAAGTTTTAATTTGATCATGTTTTTAAAATGACTAAATACCTGAGAAACATTCCCATCAGACAGACATGTACTTTGTGATTACGACAGAACCGAAAAGCTCATGTTAGCCTGCCTACACACGCTGGTGAATGTTCTCATTTCATTTGTCATTTCAAGATGTGGGCATACTGATGGTAACACTGTTTTTAGTACAGCTGGCTTGACATCTGTTACAATTATTGTTCAGCAAATCAAAAAAAAAAAAGGCTGAAAAATGAAACAACAAATTAAAGAGACAAAAATTTAACAAAATTTTGAACAAATAAAGGAAATTAGGCTAAATGCAGAAAACAAGGATGTCCAATTAAAGCCTGAATACATAGCTGGAGACCTGGTAATAAACACCCACTCAAGCTGGAACTTTACAAAGTTATTTCATTCAATCTTGGTTTGGGTAATGATTCCCAGCAATAAGAAATGGTGTGTAGAGGGCAGTAATTTTGAAAGTACATGAAGAAACCCTGCCTCTGTAAAGGTTTACTCACTCAACATCCTCCTGTATCTACATGTCCTGTTAACTTGAATGTTCAATTTCAACTCAGCTGTTTCTGTTTGGCCTTCAGGTGCTTTGACTAAGTCCTTACAGAGACTGTTACTCAGAAAGACTCCGTACATGTGTGTGTGTGTGTGTGTGTGTGTGTGTGTGTGTGTGTGTGTGTGTGTGTGTGTGTGTGTGTGTGTGGCGATCTGTCTCCACAAGTTTAAAAATGATCCATCACTGTGTTAAGACCATAACTTAACGGATCGCCAAGGAAACCAAGAATTTTTGCGGTTCTCCTCTCAGAAATGTTCCAGGTACGTGTGAAATATCACAGTGTGACTCTCACACACAAACAGTTTTGTAGGTTTGCACACCTGGAATGTGGGAACGTCTGAGAAACACGACACAATAATCTACTTTAACAGCATTTAAACAGAACTTAACATAGCAGACAGTAAATATGTCAACACATGTGGTGGGCTGTATAACCAATGCATCATATGTCACTGTAACTTCAGCATAAGTGTGTTGGTAAAAGTTTGCTAGTCATAATTGGTAAATGTAATTGTAATTACACATAATGTTTCATGTCTTGAAAACTGCATTTATTTGAGGGAAAATACAGTAACGTTAAGCCAGAATTGGAGTTCAACACTTAATGTCGAAGGTCCAAACAGAAATTTAATGACAATTAATGAAAAACATGGCCTTCAGAGAGAGTTGCACGACTTACTGTCAAATACTTGAATTTGAAAAAAGCATTGTGTTGTGTGTTGTTATGTCATATATGTTACTTTATTAAAAAAAATTCTTTCACAGATCATTTTAATAAATAAGTTAGTATCATGGTAGGTACATATTTAGATACAAAAAACCTTTGTTTTTTTTATTGTTGTAGGTATAATATTGGCAAAAACTGCCTTTTAAAAAAATAATTTAATTACAGTCAGTGAACCATCAATTAACAGAAAATTTCACATAGGAACATGGTGGAGTTAAGCGATCATCAGCGTATTTTTGGCTGTCTGTGCACACATTACTCAAAAACAGATTTGGATGGAATTTTCAGAGAAGATCAGAAATGACACAAGGACCAAGTGATTACATTTTGGCAGTGATGCAGCTTATAGTCTGGATCCATGGATTTGTTCAAGATTTCTGTATCATTGCCAGATAGCGGCACGGTGTCACTGTAACTATGACAACAAGTGAACACTACATCAGCTGCCTGCTGACGATCACATGATTGCAATCCTGCTACAAATCGACCGCTGCAGACTTATTTGGACTTGTCCATAATAAATCATAGAGGGAACAACTGATTAAATTGTGGAGGTGTTTCCGAGTCCCATCAATTCCCACCGCCTGCTACATATTTAGGTCACGTGATTCGGTATCAGTACATAACGTACACATGCATAACACACACCTGTGCTCAGCGCAATGTCATTTTGTTTGTGGGTACATCTATATTAAATGGCCACATTCTATGTTGCTGTGATTCTGATCATCAATAACTAATAAAAAAAAATGCTGCATTTCTACAAAAATATGCTGCATTTCTGACAATGTCATGTGGGGGAATGAACAGCCCTGGCTTGCTTTCCTTGTTTATAATTTAATAACAGATATACCTCCAAGTAACTTTTTATATTATAGATTTACCAGTCAATAATAGGAAAAATCCTCTTTTTTGACAGATACGCTAATTAAACGCCAAAAAAAAAAAAAAAAGTTTTTGGACACACTATATATACGCTAATTACAAAAACAAACAACAGCAAAAATACATATCTAAAACAAACTACAAGGCAAACGAGCTGCCAGTACATTCAGCCCACTGGCATTTAGACAGCAAATCTTTCAATTTTAGAGCTGTTAATTTGACAAACTATGAGATGGTTTACTCAATAGTTTTGTTCATGCTTAGAGATATTATGGGGGGAAAAAGTTTTGACCTACATGGACAGATTATTAATTGCAGAATCCTATTAATTTAAAAAAATATCTTGCATTATCAGCACATTAAGCATTTCAGAAATTTTCACATTTGGGTGCAGGAAAAAGGAAGCAGGTTTTTCCATGGGCTTGTTCAAATTTCACTGGAAGAGAGTTTGAGATCTACACTCAGGAAGAACTAAAATACATTCTTGCAAGAAAAAAAACCCAACAAAGTTTTAATGTTGAGCAATAGGAGCCCGTCACATTTTTGAAATAGTCTGCTATTTTGAGTTTTCAAAGCAAAAGGGATCCTGAACAAACAGGCAAACGTTCGCAGATGAACTGCAGAGTAGGAGGAGAGATCAGGAATGAGTTCCAACATGCAGGAGAAGAATGAGAATTGAGATCCTCAGTTTAACACCTCACCCTGCCACTCCCTGTTCCTCCCTAAACCTCCTTTAACTCTTACAGACCTCAGATTGCTCCAACACATCTCCCTCCTGCCCTTCGCCTTCCTCCGTCTGAACCTCTTACATCTTTTTCAGGTTTTTATGTCGTGTTTCATATTTAATGAAAAACATGCTGCTCTGATTCACAGGAGGCTCACACTCCTTCAGCTACACACTCCCTGCCCTAAAATCAAATGTGTTCAAATCAGACTGAGGATTGTACTAAAACACATTTTTTAAAAAGTACTCTTCACTGCTTTGGAAGGTCTTTCTTTACTGTCAGAAATGTGACAATTTTGCTCAATAAAAGTGGAACAAATGCAAATGTAGATGTTGTGCATCAAATAAAATGATGTGAATCATTTCCTGACTGGGCATGACCAGACTCCAGATTATATGACCCTCCTTTATTTGTCTAATCCTTCCTGCCTCGCCCGTGAACTGGTACCAGCATGAGCGCGCACGCGCACACACACACACGCACACGCACACACACAAGTACGTTGGCAGGAAGTGAAAACACACCCTCAGTGGGAGGGAGTCCAATTTCTCCTCCCATGTTTTTCTCTATGAAGCATCCTCACTTCACCCCAGCTATAGTCGCAGTAATAAGTGCCAATACATGATCACCAAATACACATTATCCAGTCTGAGAGACACTGTCAGAGAACTTGATTAGGTTTCAAGCGCAGTTTTTAATCACACATACTGCAGTCCAGCTTCTATATAAACTAGCAAGCCTGTGATGTGAATCTAAATCATAGTGAGAAATGGGAGAAGCTTTGTGAAAACCATCAAAAGCATAATCTGTTAGGTTCTTTATTAAATCCACCTTCAGTCAAAAGATACAGACGTTGCTGAGGAATTGGATGAATAAAAGAGGGCTGTAATGCCTGGAATTTATTCCCCGGCACAACCTCTTATTTGTTCACATTCTTTTCTTCACCAAGTTATCTGGTAAAGTTTGCTTTCATTCTGTTATATTTAGGAAGTGAAGAGGTTATATTGAATGGTGAGGCTGTGAAAGCGTCAATTATGTTTTCACAGCGATTAATCACAGATGCTTGGTTTAGATTAATGCCACAAGATCAAGGGATGGGTTAAAAATACCAAGAGTTACAACTGAAAGCTTCTGCCTCATGGCTGAGAACCACTAACACTTTTGAGAAGGTCAGATACGGTTTGCTGCAGCACATCAGGAGTGACTTTACTGTGAAACCTGGGCGGACCTCAACATGCAGTGTTTGCTGCCATCTACTGGTCACGCTTAACTACACATAATGTCACGTTCCAGGAGACTGACTTAGACAGTTCATGATTCTTAAGTGTGCACAAAATGTCTCAGTAAGTTGTCATAACTCACTCAGAGCTGTGATCAGTATCTATCATGATTTCCTCTAATGCTTTTCAGATTTGAATTTGGCCTTAATATCATGAAGAGGATTTCATTTAAATATGATTTTCAATTAAGGACTCTTATCTTATATAATTCTTTTTTGAACAAAATGTAGTTTAATAAAAATAAAAGCGATTCTCAACCACAATCACACACAGATGATTCACAAAATAAAGAAAAAATATGAACCCCTAACCCCTGCAGAGATGGGATCTGAATACTGTTATACTATGAGGAGGTATTTTGTCTACATGGTTTGTAACCATTTGTACCTTGCAGTGTAGTGAGGAATTTGAGACAGTATTTAGACAAAGATGATACATTTTTATAAAAACATAAGTGGCATTTTGTGATTGTGGTTGCTGGCTGTCATGAGTAGATAACATTGTGCTGGAGGAGTCTGGATTGTGGTTACTGTCCTGGTTAAATTACTTCCATTTCACTGTCTTCAAGAAAAATCATTGTCTAAACTATTAAGATACCACTAGGCTATCAAAACAAAAAATGTAAATACTCAAGACCCTCTGACCCTGCTAATGCTGACACTATAAACACACACACATGCTTAAAACTCAACTGAATTAATGAGATGCGCCCGCAGCCATATTACATGCTACAATGTTCTGCCTGGCATTCATACAGATGTTGACTGACATGTAACAAACCTAAACATTGCACACAGCACTAAATGATGACAGCAGCTTCCCTCGCAGGAGACTCTGTCCCTCCACACCCCAAAAACTGCTCAGGAACGTCTCAGGAACACAACAAAGAGGCCAAAACATGAGATTTGGCCTCCAAACTCTCAGTTTCCAATCTGAATTAGCATCCATGGGATGCGGCAGAACAAGTCTGATTCACCCCCAGAGGTCCTGTGTTCATGGACTGACAGGTCAGAGCTGAGATTAGGTAGGCGGCTTTAATGTTGTGTCTAATATGTGTGGATACAGAAAGTAAGCCTTGGTGAATAAATAAAAGTGACCTTTTTAACACTTTACAAGTAGAAGCTGCATAGTTCTGTAAATTACATTGAGGTAAACCATCAGCTAAGTTCTTAGTGTTTTATTACCACAAACAGTAGTTCAGACCCTCAGGCAGGTGACGTGCTGAACCAATCAGCAGCTACATTCCTTCAGGTTTCAGATTGTCCTCTTCTGGCAGTTTGGTGAGAATTTCCACTCCGTCAGCTGTGATGACCACCGTGTGCTCAAACTGAGCCGATCTGTATGACACAGTGCACACGCAAGGTTTCAAAATAATAGAAGAACATTTAAGAAACTATTGCTTTTTTTGCTGAGGGAGAGAAGAGACTGAGTATGGAACAAGAGCTAGGGAGCAGTTATCTTGTCTTGGACTATCAACTGGAACAAGGGAGAAATGGTTAGCCTGGTTCTCCTCAGAGTTTAAAAATAATCCTTCCAGCATCTAAAGCTCTCTAATTAACATCTCCACTGGTTAAAACCCACACACAAACAGCAATGTAAACACATCAATTTGTGGTTTTGATGGACTTTCATAGCTGAGAACAGACAGCCGAGATGTTTTTATTTGTGCACCACATACCTTTTATCATCTACAGACACTGCGGTCCACTTGTCTTTCATGATCCTAAACTCCACAGATCCCTCCATCAGTATGGGCTCTACAGATTAAAACACAATATCAATCCCATTCTCACTCACAGTGGCATCTTCATGTGCACACAAAAAAATGTAGCGTGGAACTCACCTATTGTGAAAGCCATCCCTTCATCCATGGTCATGTCATTGTCATTAGCTGAAAATGAAGCCGTAAGTAATTAGACTGAACTGACACAATCCCATATGAGGCATGTTTGACAGACACGTGGTCTACATGCACAGAAATACACAAGTTATGTACATAAGAGCAGACAGACGTGTTCAAGTCAAGCCTTATGCTAGAACTTCTTGTACAAACTGACCTGGGACACAAATAAACCTCAAGTAACAAAGAGAATTTTATATAATTTCTTTTTTGGGGGGCATTTTTGCCTTCATTGGACAGTTACTCTTTGATTCTACTGTCTCATGGATGTACATGCAGACACCACGGATGCAAAATCATTCCAATTCTACTTTCTAGTCTGGTAGTATACTGCTGAAATCGTAGGGTGTGTGCCATGCCGACACAAATTCTGTTCTGAATGCAAACGTCAGCAGAAGAGTCCACGAAGACTTGGTCAGATGACAACATTTATGTCAGCTGGACACCAGTAGACACCAGTGTACAAGCAGAAGTATAACACTGGTGTTACAGTGGGGAGAGAATGGAAATGTGAGCAAAGTGAGAACGATTAAGGCCAGGGCCAGCCGGTAATCAAACCAGGAAGTCACTGCTTCAAGGCATTTGTGCTCATGTGATATGTGCCCTAACTACTCAGTTAATGGTTCACCCAAAGTAGGAGAGATTCAGAATAAAAATACAAATACGTTCTGGTATGAGGCCAACCGTCTCACACTGTCACAGAATTTGCCACTCGCTTTAACTTCCAACCCAAACCTACCGTGATGCCAAATCTCAGGATGGCAGTGAAAGTAGGAGCCTATTCCATGTCCAATGAAGTAAGGACACACTTGGAAGCCATTAGCATGGGCTATTTCACTGCAAGCAATATAGAAACATTAGTTATCAAAAAGAAAAAGCGATTATGTAGTATGTACGCATTTGGCATGTAGACTTTGTGTGTGTACCTGATAGTGTTTCCTATAACGCAGAGCTGTGCACCCGGTTTGCAGCCGGCGATGGCCTCGTCTCTACACCGCCTGGCAGTTTCGACTAGTCGCCGCCCAACCTCATCTACCTGACCAATCAAGTACGTTTCTGAAGTGTCTCCATGGTAACCATCCAAATACACCTATCAGGAAAAGGCAGAGGGGAGCAGTGTTGGTGTGACAGATCACATCTGCAGCAATGTATCTGAGATTCTTTGTGCGTCTATTTAGACATTAACTCACAGTGACATCAATGTTGATGATGTCTCCATCTTCAAGTTGCCGACTGCAGGACACAAGCATATTAAAAGATGATGGTGTTTACAGAGACTTCACATACACTTAAAAATACAGAAGAATACAAAGCTGCATGTTTCACTTATATTTATCCAAGAAGACCCAACCCAACATGAATTCTGTTTCCTTTAAGTGATTAAAAAATAATAGCAGGGGAGGTCAAATAGCTCAGCAGGTTGAGAGGGCAATCCATAAACAAGGGCTATAGTCCCCAGAACAGTGGCCTGGGTTCAACTGAATTTCTCTCGGGATGAATAAAGTATCTATCTATCTGTCTCTGTCTGTCTGTCTGTCTGTCTGTCTGTCTGTCTGTCTGTCTGTCTGTCTGTCTGTCTGTCTGTCTGTCTGTCTGTCTGTCTGTCTGTCTGTCTGTCTGTCTGTCTGTCCCAGCTCATGGCTGCAGGTTTTCCCCCGACTCTTCTCCCTGCTTTCCTGTCTGCCTCTCAACTAACCTGTCTAATAAAAGCAACAAAGGTCAAAAAAATAACTTAAAATAATAATAATAATTCTTAACCATCCTTACTAAATTAACGATTAAAAAGAAATGCTAATCTAAGTCTTAACCAACTTTATCCTCTCTAAGGTCCGACATCTAAAAATGAAAGTTACCAGCGTTCATTTAATGGTTGTTAAATGCGATTTACAGTTTAGATAAAAACTATTTTCCCACTGGTTGTATTTATTTGCTTATTGTTAGAATCTGATGTTAGAAGGAAATGACACGTCACATTATATGCAACAACAACACAAATGCAGTTTTTGTGTGTGTCCTAATGTAGTGAGTGACTGTACAGCTCCTTTACCTGTCAGGTATGCCATGACAGACCACGTTGTTCACAGATGTACAGACTGACTTGGGGAAACCTCCGTATCTGAGAGGTGATGGGTAGGCGTTCTGCTTTATTGTCTCCTGGTGCACGATGAAGTCTATTTCATCTGTTGTCATGCCAACCTTGAAGTCATAGATCACAATTAGAGAGTTGTTTTTGATGATGTGGAAACTCAAATAAGGCCAGCAGTGATTAGGTGCTTACTCTCAGACTGCGCCCAGCTAGCAGCAGTACATGTCGGGCTAGCTGACATGCTCTGGCCAGGCCTTCGATCTGCTCCTGGTTTTTGATCTCTATGTAGTCCGGCCATTCTGGGACCAGTCCAGCGCCAACATAGTCCGGCCGCATAATGTCCTACAGTTAAACAGGAGAGGATAAACACGATCTGTAAGGCTGCTCACAATTTCAAAATTATCATTTAGAGATGACAGACCGAACTGTAGTGTTTAGCATTTCGAATGCCATTTACAGTTTATGTGTGTTTATGACCCAATAATATCCTTTATGCTGACTGAAAAAAGTAGAATAATATGGAATACTCAGGTAATACAACAGGAGAAAGCTCAGCTGAACACTAGTAAACATGTGGCCCTCTAGTGAATGTGATAGTAAAGAATGTAAGAACTGAGTAATGCAGCAATGCTTTAAAAACACAATTCAAACAGGTTTAACATGAAGACTAGCCTGTAATCAAAATCAACAAATCTGTTCCAGTTTTGGATTTTTTTTTTTTTTTTTAAAAATCCCATCAACATTTGCCATTTTAATCATGTTTAGCTAGCTGGAAAGTAATAAATAACTGAACAAAATTCCCCTCAAGAAACTCTTCTGGTGACACCAATCCAACCTGAATGAACATGGAATTAATTTCAGCTTCCAAACATACGGTACTTTTTTACAACTTCTGTATCTGTGATTATAGACATTTCTGACAGCCTGACTAGCAACAGAGAATCACCAGGGACCCACATCAGAAAAGGAAACTTTAAAGGCTGAAGCGGTTCACAGAACAACTACAACATCCATTGTGTTGCTCCAGCTACACCTTTGTTGTTTCGACTAACTTGGGAGTCATTTTAGGCGGGGTACTGTACCTTGGGTACCGCATATGCAGGTCTAACAGTTGCTGGGCGAACAACATTGTGAGAACTTTTCCACTTCCTCCAGAAGAAGCGTCGACGTTGCTGACACAGCAGGCCTGTCGGGGGGCTACAGCTTCCTACACAACAAACTCTCCGCAGGAAACTGCTGAGTCCTGGAGAAAAAGAAAACAACACAATGACAAAAGAGCCCTCGGTTTATTAATAAACAGCTTTTTTTGCTAAGAATAAATAGTAGAAAGGCAATCCTTCTGTTTAGACTGTCCCACACACAAGTGGTCTCTTTGTAGCCACTTGTTCAACAATGACGTGTTTATTTTACTCTGTCTATTGTGTAAATCATGTCAGAGACCACTGATAAAAACAACAGCACACGCTCATGCTGAAAATGCCACAAAGAAAAGCTAAACTGTCACCAGCGGTATCTATTTAGTCAATATGATTATCATGTGGTTAGTGTGAAGGCTGCAATCTGTCTGTGTGAATCTGTAGTGACATCAAGTGACAAAAACATTTAGTGTGAGGGTCCAACCACAGCTGATGATCACCTCAAAGACATTTTAACAACACGGTTTATGCTAGTGGCCGAGAGGTAAAATACTGACCATGGAATTAGTGTTTTTCCTGGCTCTGAATGGGTCTTCAGGTGGTGACTATGCATGACAGTAAACATTATTTTTCTACATACAGAGAAGACAATTAGTCAGTGCTACCTAAATTTGACAGAAGTCTTTGCATTCTCGTTTTATTTGATAAACAGAAATGTTTATTTCGCTTGAGAACTCAACAAAACTGTTTACATTATTTTTAAAATTCTCAAGTTTTATCATTTTGGTGCTGGTGTTTTTCCTTTGAGGCGGCTGAAAAATCTTTTCTTTACGCAGGAAAAACTTTGGTAATGCCAACATTCACAGTTTTTGCACTGTAGGATAACTTTGTTGCATGTCATTCCCCTTTTTTCACTTTGCAATATATGTACACACTATCTAATGTAGGCACGAAATTAGCCTAAAATATCAAATAAACTGTTTAGCTACACATCAGGGGTTAGGACACTGAATTAAGACCACATGCTGCATTGTATACTTGTACTGGAACACAGTATATCAAATAACGCTGCACATGTAACAAATGTTGCCTGAATGCACAACATGATGAATTTTGGCTGTGTATTAATGAATGAGACACTAGACACATTAATCACAGTGTTCCAGTGCAAAATCAAGACCAAACAGGACCCTAGGGCATAACTAAAAATGTAAGCATATCTCACATCAACTGAACAATTGGCAAATATAGAAATATGTATTATGCAATGAGCTCATCAGGGTCCGGCTCCAAGTTATACAACAGAAATGCTGACCCTCTGAGAGCCCGTTAACTTCAAACCCTCAGGTGAGACACCTCTGACTGTTCCAAAGTCAAAGCTTGAATCAAAATTTTACTACAGATTTGAACTACCTGAGCAGATAAAGCATCAAGATCAGCGTCTTCTTTAAAATCATTTATTGAAACCGATTTTATAGACGTGCTTCTATGTGATGTCATCTGATTTACAGTGTGTTATGGCATTTTTAGTGCTTTTATTCTTCTTTGGTGTTAGTTCTTTGAATTTACTTACATTTTGATTCTTGCATTCAGTATCTTTTACCATGTTTTCCTCCATTTCTCCACTTTTTGGGTCTTTTCTGGTTTTCTGACTGTCCTCTTTTGCTTTTCAAAACTTCTATGTAATTTAATGTTATTATTACACTTAATATTAAACTGTGAACTCATTGCAGGGACATTTAACTGAATTAGCATCTCTTTAACACAAAAAAACAAACACTAAGCATGATAGAAGTACACAGTTGTACTGGATTTAAATGACTAGCAAAATGATTACACTGAACATGATAAGGACACTGTCATACATACATACTTGTATTAAGAAGTATTACTATGATTTAGTCGAAGTTGTGTTGTAGTTGTTACAGAACTGTCTGACCGTGTGTGTGTGTGTGTGTGTGTGTGTGCGTGTGCGTGTGTGTGTGTATTCTGGGAGAGGACATCGCATACTTTTCATTCCTTTTGAAGCCGCAAAGTCTCTTAACTGCAGGACCCAGACTGTTGCACCAGTTAGCATGCAAGCTAACATTAACCGGCAAAAACAATGCCATTTTACTTACAAAACAACCGAGCTGTTTCGTCTTTCAATGTATGTGTTTCATAAGTAATTAGTTTGTAAGTTACGCGTGAACTCCGCTCGTCAGAAGAGTCGTAAATGAATCTGTCTCAGTGAAAATAGTGAAGTACCTGCTCTCCCCGCAAGTCCTGCTGAACAGTGCGCCGCCATGAATTACTACCAGTGGTCACGTGTTTAGTCACGTGATGCACACTCATAAGAAGACGCTAACTGTATGAACATATAGACTGTATATACAGTCTATGGAAAATATACGTATAAAATAATAATAATAATAATAATAATAATAATAATTATTATTATTATTATTATTATTATTATTATTATTATTAATATATATATATATATATATATATATATATATATATATATATATATATATTAATAATAATAATAATCATAATCATAATCATAATCATAATAATGTCTTGTATTTTAATAGATTATATAACATTGTGTTCATTCCTTTAATAGTACAGCTCCTTAAAGTGAAGATGATTTAGGAAATCCATCCCACGTGGACACTGATATAATAATATATCAGAATTTATATCAGAATTAATTTGTTAATTAGGATTTCCATGATTAATCTGAATATGTAAAAATAACTAGTAACTAAAGTTACAGTAGTTTTATGTATTTAGTGTTACTTTTTAATTTAAAAAAACTTTACTTAATTAAATACTGCTGTTGCTCTCTTTTATCTATATTTGCTCTGTCATTTCTGTATTGTTTTATACACAATCCAGTGATTGTTTGTAATATATCCCATAAATGAAATTGAATACCACTTCTTCACCTAGCATGCATATACACATTTTATCATGTATTAATTTTTTACTTTTTTACTACAAATATATGCATAAATAGTAAATAATAGATACATGATATCTAAATGTGACAAAATAATAGACTGATTTTGTCAGGCTGGCAGCTGCCAGGCCTAGATAGTGGCCTCTCCCTCTTTTCTCCGCCTCTTTTTCCTTTTTAGGTTTGTCAGCAGTGCAGTTGCAGCGGCAGGTGTCTCTCATTGACAATCATCATCAGCTGGTGCAGGAGCAGGTGGAGATTTGCCAATCAAGCTCCACTCTGCCACAATATAACCAGACGCCACTCACCTCTCAGCGCCGGATTGTGACACAGCCAGTACAGAGTTCTGCATGTTACTCCTGCCACAAGTTCCATGTTCTCGTTCTCCTGGTAACTCTGTTTGTCCTCCTTCGTTTCAGTCCCGGTTCCACCTGCTCCTGCTTCAATTTTACCTGGTTTCCTTGTCACCTCCAGTATCCTGTTCCTTTCAACCGTTCTGGAGATACTCACCTGTGCCGTTCTCCTCCATCCTGGCGTCCTTCCACATTCACCTGCCGCTGCGACTCACCATTCATCATCCTGACTCAAAAACCACTCGTCTAGATCCACCTGCCGCTTACAGTCATGAGTCCAGTCCAAGCATCTTATGTTGTATTTGTGAGTCTGTCCTAGAAAACTGAATTTAGTTTTGTTTATTTGCGTAGCAGCTCTTGAATTTTTGTCAAGTAATAATCTAGAGTCTTAAATTTAATAAGTATTGAGTTCTGATTTAATACCTAGTTTCTAGTCTTTTTTTTTTTTTCGTGAATTGAAGATTTTGAATTTGTTTTTGTTCCTGGAGTTAGTCTTGGTTATTATTGACTTTCATTCAGGCTTCCTAGTTGATGCCTTGCTTTAAGTTAAACATTTTTATATTTTCATTCCTCATATTGGTAAAGCTTTCTTGCCTGGGTTATACCCAACGTGAGTCAGTATATTTCAATTTTTGTATTTAGTTGTCCCTGCAGCTAGTAGTCGCCAAGAGATTTTCAGAGGGCTTATGTTTCTTTCCGGGTTGTAGTATCTCTAGTAGAATACTTAAGGTTCTGTCTTGAAACCCTTTTTTTGAGATTCTGTAAATAAACTTCCTTTTTGCATTTTAATCTGCCTGTTCATTTCCTGAGCCTCCTGGGAAATCTTAACAGATTTAGACACATCAATATGTCATTGAAAGAAAATAAGGCATTTAAAATTAATGAACAAAAAAAAGGAAACTGCTCAACCCCATTTGTATTTTATTTATTTAATTGCTTTGTCACCTTTGGTGACTGAATACATTTTCATTAGTTTTAATCACTTACATGCTGTATTAGGCCTTCCCTAATAACATTAACTGAAGCCGCAGTCATTGTGACACAAGAATTTATTTACACTTTGCTTTAACTCTCCTGTTGTCCTCATTTATGGGCACCAAAAAATACTGTTTCCTTGTCTGAAAAAATCCAACAATTCAGGAAAAAAAAATCCCCAAATTTCTGAAAATTTGCAAAACCTTCAGGAATAAAATTCCAATAATCCCTTAAAAATTTCCCTTAAAAGTTTTCTTTAAAAAAAATCCCCCAAATTTGGCAAGAAAATTCTTGTAAATATTTTCAAAAAATGAGTAAAAATCTTCCAAAAAAAATCCTAAAAATATCTCAAGTGATTACATATATATCAGTAAAACTTCTACTATTTCTTTAAGAACATTCACATAAAAATCGACCAAAATCCAGTGAAATTTGCTGGATTTTGGTTGATTTTTATGTGGATGTTCTTAAGAAACATTTTTAACAATTTTTTTTTCCACCAAAAATGTTCAAAGATTTCACAGAAATGTTGAAAATGTGGACATCAGAAGTTTCACTGTGAAAATATATTTTTTCCCCACATTTTCAAACTTTAAAACTGGTTAATTTTGACCCCCAGGACGACACAGGGGTTAACACAATATTATCTGCTTAAGGTGCCAGTATGATCAGAGGTCTCCAGACTTCAGTCCCAGCCCTCATACCACCATATGAAAAAAACCACACCTTCATACAGAGCATTACCCGTCACAGCAAAGTTACGTAAGCCAGACCATGGTAGGGCAGATACCGTAGTAGTCTTATCAGTGCAGACAAACACAGCTGACATCTCATACAAACACCTCAACAAGGACAGAGAGATAAACTCTCATCCGCCAACAGCAATATGTGCAAGTTACTGGCCTCACAACCTGCCCATTGTATACTGTTCTCTAGCTTGTTGTCTGTTTCCTGGTTTTATCTTTTTCTCTCCCTCTGCACTCACCCCACCCTAACTGGTGGAGGCAGAAGGCTGCCCTCTTCTGTTGGAGGTTTCTTCTTATGAAAAGTAAGGTATTGGAATTACAATGTGAAATACTTGAATAGGAATTGTGCTGTGAATTGGCACTACATCAGTGAAACTTAACTGAAACTGAATTGAATAAACAATGAAAACATTTCTAAAAGAGCCTAAAAATAAACACAAAAATGAACTAGATCTGCTGGATATTGAAACAAAGCCAGTGAAGACTGATGAATAGAGGTGTGGTAAATTAAAGATAATAAGATAATTTGTCGTATAGAGAAACCGACATGGTGCTATATTATTTATTTTTAAGTTATTATTAGTAAAGGAATTAACAATGCACATGTTCGATTGAGCTGTTCCAACAAGCCATGAATGCAACAAATTATGAACAATAAAAGGATGACCGTCATAGTAAACGCAGCAATAGGGCTGCAGCAAATCTATTAAATTAATTACCAACTATTTTAATAGCTGATTAGTCGGGTAGAGTAGTTATTTTATAATGAAAAACAAGGCCAAATCTTCTGACCTACCTATAAAGTTATTAGAATCTGCAAATTTAAAAAGTTTGAGACATGGACACAGCTTTTTCAAAAATGAACCATATCCAGCTTCTCTATACTTAGCTTCGTAAATATGAATATTTTCTGGTTTCTCTCCTCCGCTGTGACAATAAACTGAATATATTTGGACTGTAGATAACATATTTGTAATCTTGGGCTTTAAAAAACACCAAAGTTATCCCAGATTTTTATTTATTTATTTTTTGATAACACCAAAGTGGAAAATAATGAACAGAATAATCAACAATATTTTTTGCAGCCTTAAACTGCAATAGCAGAGTGCTTGTAGAACCAGCAGCAATATTAACAGTAGATTCGTAGCAGTGTCAATAATAGCAGTAGTGACAGTAGTAACAGTATGAGCAGCTTTAGTTGTAGCAGTGACGATGTAGTAATAGTATTAGCAACAGCTGTAGTAGCAACATCAGTAATGGAAGTAGTAGTAGTGGGGCAGAAGCACAGTAGTAGTGTCAACCACAGTAGTCTCAATAACGGAAGTAAATACTAAAGTAGTGATGGAATGAGAAGAGTTTTTGCAGGTTTGTAACCGACATTAATGCAATAGAAGCATCCTCTTACATCAGCTTTGTCATATGTGTGTACGTATAATACAGTTCCTCCATCAAAACACCTGTGATACTTTACTTCTAGCGGCTCCGTGCTGATTGTCTGAGCAGCAGATCGATGGTGTGTTTATCGGTGGATGTCTTTGAAAGGCTGCTCCGTTTGCTTTCGTTTTCCTGCCCCGTCGGAGCGCGTGCGCTGCGCCGTGCTCGCTCACACTCACTGTGCGTGACGTCAAAACAGCATGGCGGTCAAGGTGACTTGGGCATCTCTCTCTTAGCGATTTTGAAACCTCTACTTTTCCGTGTCTGCATGTCTTCTGTGCGTTTTGTCGACTTGGAGCTGCCGAGGCCAGACTCTGAGCTCCTGCCCGGGCAGAGTGTCTCGGATGCGGTGTAACATGACGCCGTAGCATCCCTGGGTTAGCTGCCGCCCGGCGGCGGATGGCCTTGATGAGACATCCACAACCTCGGAGTTAGCGACACGGAGCTAAACTGCGAAACGACTCCTGTGATAAAACCACAGCCGCTAGCTTAACTCGCGTCTTTTCACAGTAGTCGGCTCTTTATTTGCGTTCATCTCCCGCATTTTGCTGCTTTATATGTTAGCATGTCGCTGAATCGGTTTGTGTCCTCTTCACGAGTAATCTTTGCTTGCTAGCTGGCTATCCGGTAATGTTAGTTTGTGTCTCTGTACAGACTTGCCTTGTTGGCTTTTCCACTGTTAAATTAGCTGCCTCACTTGTTTGTTTGCCGAGGTGTGGTCGTTGAGCTTTGATTGTGTGTCGTTGCTATCGCAGTGGGTTGTTTCTCCTTGAAAGCAGTGGACGTTTCAAGGAGAAACAACCGAAAAGCAGTTTGTTAATTTAGAGCCCAGTAAAACCTCCTCTGATCAGCAGCTTTATGTGAACTGTGAAATTAACTGAAACGAAAAATGCCATAATGTGAATTTATTGTGCTGTTTAGGTGCAATCTACCAAACGCGGGGACCCGAGTGAGCTGAAAACAATCTTCCAGAAGGTAAGACTTCGTCTTAACAGTAATAGCTTTAAATATCGCTTTGGTCAGCGTCCTATTATGTGTGATCAGATGTATTTATGAATCACCTCTGTACGAGGACAACGGCACACCCAGGACTGCTTTTATTTAGTGAAATAACTTGTAAGCTCCTGTCATGGGGTTTAAATTACAGCAATACCCTCAGACTGCTGTAGTTACAGTAAGGCCAGTGTAACTCTGACTGAATAGCTGGGCCATGGGTTCATTCACCTGTTAGCCTAACATTGTTTTTATTCAGACAGAAGTTGAAGCCAAAACATAATTGCAGTTGATACGTGGTTTAGCAAAAGGACTTGTCTGTTTAGTGGTTGTCGCTGCCTGTCATAGGAATGCGTTGGTAGAGGATGGCTGCTTTCTGAACTGTCAGGCTTTTATTCTGAAGGTCCAGGTTTCCAGTCTGTGTTCAGGTTTCAGGATTGTTAGATTTTACAACATTGACTTCATCACAAACTTTTACAGCCTTGGACGTGTATGTCCTTGTCATTTTGTGGGTCAGGGAGCACTGTGCCACAGGTGCTCATGTTGTGTAAAAGTATTTGCATATCAGATGATACTTAGAATGGTTTGTGTGTCTGGCCATGAGATGTAATGAGAGACTGCAATAAGACTTAGTTAACCTTCACCTTACTCCTCTGCTTAGTGCGTGGTGAGTGTGTGCCAGTCATGTGGGCCGGCGCTTTTAGTATGCCGACACGGGTCAGATATCTTTAAACGCTCAGGCCGAAAACATTTAGTCCTGTGCTTGCAAGTGTGAGCTGCGATAATTTTGACATGTCATGCTACCACTGCAGGTCCAGTGACCTTGGTTGTTCAGGTACAGCACCAACAGCCAGCACAGTTTAGTGTGGTGACCAGTAACCCAAGAATGGTTTTGTGAACCACTAACCTCAAAATAGGCCCATCTTATCTTAATTCAAATGCTTTTGTTAATCTGTCACAAAGTCAGAGTGGCACTGAGAGAAGCTTTTATTGTTGTTTAATGTTGTGCCACTAAATGTGATTTTGGAGCAAAGAGCCTGTAGTATGTTGTATATTGTAATGCCTGTAATATTGTCATGCTAGACCAGGGGTGTCAAACATGCAGCCCGCAGGTTAAAACTGGCCTTCCAGAGGATCCAATCTGGCCCGTGGGATGACTTTGCCAACTGTAAAATTACAGAGAATTATTGTAATCGTTTATCAAATGAAAAAAGAAAAGAAGTCGGCATCCATAAGGGGTTAAGTATTCATGCTGATGCTGTGTTCTGTTTGTCCCTCAGTATGCCAGTGTAGTGGACAAAGATGGAGAGAGGTTTATGACCCCAGGAGACTTTGTCCAGAAATTTCTTGGACTACACACACAAATTCACCACAACCCCAAAACTGTACAACTCATTGCTGCTGTGGCCGACACCACAAAGGACGGGTATGTACTGACACCAACAGCACACACACACGCTCACAGCTTATCATCACTTATTGATGATTTATGTAGCCATGTCTGAGTGTAAGTAATGTGTAAGTAGCTGCCTTTACAGCTCCTTACTGACAACGTAAATCTCCCACTGAGGCCTAGTTCCCACTCTGTCATCGTACGCAAATTACACGCACACAGGTCATGTGATGTAATGTTTAGATTTGTTCAGAAATTTTTTCAGAAAACGTAAGAGGCAAATATGTTTTTCTTGTGCCAGAAATGAAAGACTTTTTCTGTAAGGTGTATGTAATCTCATTTACTGGTTGGCTTTTGGTTGGTCGGTATGTGCTTTCAGTAACAAGTAAAAAAAAACGTCACTGTGAACAGAGAAGCTGTTGTGTTTGTTTGTCTGATGTGGCCCTTTAAGTAATACTGTGTGATCTGACTATTGCTCCATTCCAAAATCTTAAATAATGTGTTTAATGATTTAACTTTTTTTTTTCTTCTGCCCACACACAATTGCAGGCTGATCTCATTCCAGGAGTTTCTTGCCTTTGAATCAGTGTTGTGTGCACCCGACACTCTCTTCATTGTAGCCTTTCAGCTGTTTGACAAGACTGGAACTGGAGCCATTTCCTTCGGTATGGGCCATTGTGTTAAGTTCATATTAAGTTCATGTGACTTAAGTTAAAACAAAGAAAAGATTATTAAAATATTGTTATTTTATTATAATTAGATGTTCTACATTTCTCACACTTGCTTGGATTGCACTGAAGCCACCCCTGATGTGTTTGTGATGAAACACACGACTGATGAAAACAATTTACATGTTTTCCTGCTGTGGAGAAAGAATTTCCTAACAAGACATTGTTCACCAGATTACTTCTTGGGCTTAGTCGTTACACACGGACGAATTTACATAATCGCGCTTATGCTCCGTTCCTTTTTCCTTCTTACCTCTGCTTACTTTCTTACGTCATACGCACAAAGCTTTATGTTACAACATTGAAATGCTTTGAAGTTTGTCCAGAAAATTTACCACAGATTTTGTTTGTGCTGCAGAGAATGTGCGGGACATCTTCAGCCAGACCACAGTGCATCACCATATTCCCTTCAACTGGGACTGTGAGTTCATCCGCCTGCACTTTGGGCACGACCGCAAGAAACGCCTCAGCTACCTCGAGTTCACCCAGTTCCTGCAGGTACACTGACCGAATGTGACATTTGTTGTCTCTGTTTGATTTTCTCAGACAGCAAGTTTTACTTTGTCTATATTTAGACTCAGCCTTGTGGTGTCGTGTTTTTAGGAGCTACAGCTGGAGCATGCACGCCAGGCATTCGCCCAAAAGGACAAAGGGAAGAATGGCGTCATCTCTGCCATGGACTTCAGTGACATTATGGCCACCATCAGACACCATATGCTCACACCCTTCGTGGAGGAGAATCTTGTCTCAGTGAGTGTTTGTGTGCGCAAGGGGAGCTGACTCATTGTATAATTCAAGGCTAACGGGGACAAAAAGTGATTTAATCAAAGCCTGAAAACAATACTGCAATTTTGATCTCTGGCAAATAGAAGTATAATCCACTCGGACCTCTGGTGTTACAAAAACCTCCATCCTCAGTTGAGGTCAGATCCTCATCCATTTCCTATTTTTCTCCATTTTGTGTTGAAAATTGCAAGTACATTACTTGTGATTTCAACATAGCCCTGGTTCATTTCTTATTTTACTCATCTTTCAAACTTTGCTCAGGTGTCCTCTTAATGACAGGTGTTATCATACTTTCACACTATTGTACCTGGCCTTTGATGATGGTGCTAAATATTGTGGTAGACCACCTCAACTACCACATAACAGCAAAGATCCTGCTTCATTTTTAGAGCAGTTTTTGTGAGCAGTTGATTTTTTTTAAAACGCGTCTTTTGAAAACCAACGAAACAATTATGGTACAAGTCCAGACCATGCTAACAACATGGTAGTATCATGTGTCAGTTAAATTAAAGGTATTCCTTTGCTCTTTGGATAAAGAAAGGAAAAAAATACAAAAAAAAAAAAAAACGTGGTTTAGAGTATTTAAAGTTGACATCTTGGCCTTAGCAATAAGAAATGCATTTAAAAAACAGTATCTGATATGTGCTACTGTTCTTCCACCAGGCTGCAGGTGGCAGTACCTCTCACTTGGTCAGCTTCTCTTACTTCAACGCCTTCAACTCCCTCCTGAACAACATGGAGCTGATCCGCAAGATCTACAGCACTCTGGCAGGCACACGGAAGGACACGCTGGTGACCAAAGGTGCACAGAACGTTATGTCACTGTGATCGTGTAGTTTTCCTCTTCAGCCAAGATGGTAACAAGTGCCAAAAACATTGGCGTGTTTCTTAATAATAAGACATTGCTCTCTCATCTCTCTTTGCAGAGGAGTTTGTTCATGCTGCCAACAAGTTTGGTCAGATTACTCCAATGGAAATTGACATCTTGTACCAGTTATCAGGCCTTCACTCTCCGTCTGGGTAAACAGTCACTCTGCTACTTTGCCAAAGTCTGCAACAGAAGCTCAAATCCTTAAACTCAACACGAGCATGTTGCTGATATTTACAGAAACTATTATGATCTGTATATATGACATTGGTGTTAATAACTGGTACATAAATATGTTTTTCAGACGTCTGAACCTTGCAGACATTGAAAGAATAGCTCCATTAGAGGAGGGATGTCTGCCTTACCACCTGGTCGAAACCCAAAAACAGGTAGGATGCTTGTAGCAGGCTGTGTGCACAACTCCTTGTTATAACTAAGTCCTGCAACTGACGTAAAACTAGATCAGCAGTTAACTGTCTGTAAAATATTGTACTGTATCACACATTCCATATTCACACAGTGAATGCAGGATTTTGTCTTGTACAGAAAACAACTTTCTATAGCAATGGTATAATTAGCATTATCTAAAGTCACCATGGTCACTCATGTTTTTCCATCAGACCCACGGAGACAGTTCCAGGCCTGTGTGGCTCCAAGCTGCAGAGTCAGCCTACAGGTTCACCCTGGGCTCCATCGCTGGAGGTGAGTTATCCTGTGATCTGAGACAGATTGCTGCCAGACACACACACATCAGCATCTGATATCTTGTTTGAAGGAATCTGTTCAGCCTGAGTTTGTGTGCGTTTGCATAGCCACGGGAGCGACAGCAGTGTACCCCATCGACCTGGTGAAGACTCGTATGCAGAACCAGAGATCCACAGGATCCTTTGTTGGAGAGTTGATGTACAAGAACAGCTTTGACTGTGCAAAGAAGGTGCTTCGTTACGAGGGCTTCTTCGGCTTCTACAGAGGTGGGCAGAGCTCTGATGTGCTACCAATATTATCCACTTGTCTGTATTCACAACATGAGTGATGCAGTTTTTTGTGTCCTGGCTGTTTTTTTTTTTGTTGAGTCATGTCTTTTCACTGTGTTATTTTTCCTCACAATACCATTTATTTCTTAAACACAAAGTTCATTTTGCTGAAAGAAATCTTTGTACTTTTTATGAGCCAAATCTGTAATTCAGAGTATTTCATAAAGAGCACTTCAGCTGTTATGTCACAGATTCAAAGTTTTCTGTCCATCTTTGTCTGATTATAGCAGAATTTCTGTTGCTCATCTTGGCCTGTGTTGCATCATACTAATTACAAAATTCTCTGGTTGTGATTGGCCTTTATATGTGTGCTCTTGCATTCCTCTTTCAAAGTTCTCATCTTTCATATCTGCCTCTCTTTGCCATGTTCTTGTTTTTAATCTTATTTCCTCTTGATTTCTTTTATCGTACTCCTTTTTGTCCAGTATTGCTAATGAAATGAGATTCTCCTGTCACTCATTCAATCCCCCCTGTTGCCCTCCAGGTCTGGTTCCTCAGCTCATAGGCGTGGCACCTGAGAAGGCTATCAAACTCACGGTGAGTACCTCTCCTCACATACGCAGTGCATAATCCTCCCCCATTTTTATTTTCCAAAAGGTTGAAACTTGAAATGATTTTGACTGTTCTCGTGCCCCTCCGGCCAGCACGGGTAGCTGCTGTGTTAGCCATTGTCGTTTGAAGTAGTAGTTTTTCTCTTCACCGACTCAGTCAGTCTCTCCCTGCTTCACATGCAGACTAGTACATTTAGCTATTAGCATGTTTAACCGATCTATAGTTAATTTTTTTTTTTAAATGACTGAGGAGAGAGAGAGAGAGAGAGGAGGCTGCTGGAGAAGGAGAGGACCTGACTCAGATGTAGGCATTGAGATGTTGACTGTAAAGAGGAAAAAGTACAACTTTCATTCACCGTGGCTAACGCAGTAACCATGGTTGCGGTGCAAGAGGAACGCTATGCTTTTAGTGTTAATTGTGGCCGATCCATTGCAGGCAACTCTCAGCTTGTTACCTGGTCAACATAGTTGAAGCTCGAAACTTTGACACACAAAATCTGCAGAGGCTGACTGAAACACTGAGTGCCTACTCATGTCTTCTCAGCGCTTAGATGAGAAAAACTGCTCAACAGAGGAGAATAAAATGGCCATTGAGTTCAACGCTGCCTATAACATGGTGAAAAAGGAACTCCGGTTTGATAATAAAATTCTAATCCCAGATCACACTAGTGAAGAACAGATTCAATGTGAATCCAAACCATGCCAATGACACATCTTATGCCCAGTTTAAATGAATGACACCAGACAACTTCTGGGAAAAAATTGGTCTATATTTTAAGAATTAAATATTTTGCAAGACTGAGACATTGTCATGCAAGGGTGATTAATGCCGTGCTGTACCCGAAAAAGGGTGCAACCTAATCATGTGCTGATGCTACCAACTTTCTTAGCTGGTCGCTTCGGTGTCATCAGTGGAAGAGTTAGTCTGGGATGTGAGTAAGACGATAAAGCTAAAGCAAAGTAAATGTAATATTATATAAAAGAACTGTGTGAGGGCAGCTCCAGAAAAGTAGAATTATAAATTTTTTTAATTGCTGATACTGTATTGTCTATAGCCTCATGTCTACTTGTTTTTGTGTCCCACAGGTGAATGACTTTGTGAGAGATAAATTCACCACTAAAGACGACACAATTCCTTTATTTGCTGAGATTTTGGCTGGTGGCTGTGTAAGTATCAGGTCCCAAACGATTCAGTATTCCCGTCTGTTTGTGAATGCATCAATGAATACTGTAGATACATTTAGATACAGTCTAAAATACCCAACAATGTGCAACCTTAGTTTGTTAATGCTTTAACAAATCATTTGTGCATGTAGACTTTTGTTGCATTAACTTGCTTGCAGACGTCCAAATGACATTACTAACAGTGGAGGCAATGCTAAATTGCATCCAGAGCAAAATTCTCAATGTCCAACGCAACGTGTTTTTTTTCTGTTTTTGTGTTTGATAGCGTTGTTCATCCTTACACACATTGGCCCAGCACTCCTTACCGTCCGAGGAAATGGCAAAGTAAATGGTTGATCAGGATTTAATTTTTACTTTTGATACTTTACATGAGCAAGACTTGGCTCCCACCCCTGAGCTGCACACATGTCACATGCAGGAACATGCAGATTTCTTTTTTTTTTAAACAAGTGTGTGATGAAGCGCCTATTCTCCTCATTTGTCCAGGCTGGAGGCTCTCAGGTGATCTTCACCAACCCACTGGAGATTGTGAAGATTCGCCTGCAGGTAGCAGGCGAGATCACCACCGGACCTAGAGTCAGTGCACTCAATGTGGTCCGTGACCTGGGCTTCTTTGGGCTCTACAAGGTAGTTCTCATAGTCTCTTCTTATGCTGGTCAGTCAGAACAGGACAAGTAAACATATTAGTGCTAAGAGCAGGTTTTTGTCACTGTTGGAGCTCTGTTTGGCTCTCAGTCTGTCTGATATTTATGCAGTTTCACTTTGCCTCACTCTTTGACATTTGTCTGTTTCTGTGTGTCTGTCTAGGGTGCTAAAGCTTGTTTCCTAAGGGACATCCCTTTCTCAGCCATCTATTTCCCTGTGTACGCTCACACTAAGGCTTCCCTAGCTGATGAACAAGGCAGGGTGGGACCTTTGCAGCTTCTCAGTGCTGGAGCGATTGCAGGTAACCTCTGATTATGACTCACAACTCCAGGAGTCGGTCGTAACATGATCTCTTCTACATGAGGAAAATGTGTATCATCAAGTTGACATTACAGCTTCAGACTGAGTTAAGAGTCACAGCTAAACAAGCTGGTTGTTATTATTATTGACTGCTTACTTCCCCTTAAATCTTAAAGATCATATCTTACAAAGGTTTGAATTTCATCAGACTTCTTCTTAACTCTCCCTCCCAGGTATCCCTGCGGCCTCCCTCGTGACGCCTGCTGATGTCATCAAGACGCGTCTGCAAGTGGCAGCGAGGGCAGGACAGACGACTTACTCAGGAGTCATCGATTGCTTCAGGAAGATTATGAGAGAGGAAGGCTTCAGGGCTTTGTGGAAGGGAGCTGGAGGTGTGTGGCTGTGTGCACCTGGACCAACAAACAGTGTGTTTCAGTGTGTTTTCACATTCCAACCATGACGAACTGTTTCTCTTTTCTCCAGCTCGTATGTGCCGGTCCTCTCCTCAGTTTGGTGTGACGCTGGTGACCTACGAACTGTTGCAGCAGTGGTTCTACGTTGACTTTGGAGGACAGTAAGTTGATCTTTTCTTGATAAAAGGAGAACGGTTTGGTCACTTTTGTAACATTTACTTTAAGTAGCTGAACAGCTGAAAAGTAGACTGGGATTGAGGCTGGGGAAACACATGTGAGGACATTGGAATTTTAGTATTTTTTATTTCATTTTCTGTCATAAAATATGTGTATTACCTGTTTCTCTATGCTGGACACATTTAAGGGTTACCAAAATTAGTTGTAGATTTTGTTTGCTTTCTTTCCTGTGTACACTTTAGAGTTCATGAGTTCAACAAAAATACAAGTTGCTTTACTGTAGCCTTCTCTATATTAACTGAGAATATAGAGAGAAGTTTGAAGTGAACTTTGAAGTGATGCTTGCTGCTGTTTCTTACATTTTTAGTTTACTGTTTCCCTCAGCAGAGGAACCACAGATGTAGTTGATTACTTTAACAATAAATATATTCCACTAACTTTGACCATTCGAAATCAAAACATGTCCAAACAAGAAAAGCACTAAGAGTCCAGTACTCCGCCAAGGCTGCCCAGTCGTTATATGATTTCCTACAGTCCCGATAAGTCCACAGCGATTGATTTGCAGTAGGATCGCAGTCATGTGATCGTCAGAAGGCAGCTGACGTAGTGTTCGCTTGTTGTCATAGTTAGTGATGCCATGCTGCTATCTCGCAATGACACAGACATCTTTTACAAATCCATGGATCCAGACTATAAGCCACATCACTGCCAAAATCTAATCAGGTGGTCCTTGTGTCATTTCTGACCTTCCCTGAAAATTTCATCCAAATCCATTACTCCATTTTTGAGTAATGTTGCGCACAGAAAGACAAACATACGCCGATCGTCACGTAACTCCACCGTGTTCCTTGGCGGAGTGATACTGTCTGTCAACATTTAGAGTGGTATGTTCAGGTTTTCTCACGTGATAACTTTTTCTCAGTTTATGAAGTCATAACATACAGTTTTCTAAATGCTAATTTTGAATATGCTGAAAACTACTTTTCCTTTTGTTTGTATATAAAGATGTCACTATGTCTGTGCATTGATCATTCCTGTCCTCTCCTCTCTGCAGTCGTCCGGCAGGATCTAGTCCCACACCCAAATCTCGTATCTCAGAGCTTCCTCCCATCAACACAGACCACGTCGGCGGCTACCGCCTGGCTGCAGCTACCTTTGCCGGTGTGGAGAACAAATTTGGCCTTCACCTGCCTAAATTCAAGTCCTCCGGTGTGGTTTCCATACATCACCCAGAGCCACCAACTGCCACGCCAGCTCAGGCGCCATAGAGCTCTGAATTTAAATATCACTTTGCCATCCCTCTCCACCACTACCAGGAGCCAGACACTTAGATAGACACACAAAACAAAGCACACAGTTAACACACTCCACAAATAACGGGGCCATTAGCTTAGCGGCAGACAACACCAGCTCCGTCGAGGGTGTTCTCCTTTGGTCAGTAGCCCGCCGTAGCGGTGGAGAGCTGGCTGCAGCTACGTATAACAGACGGCGATGGGACCAGAGCGCTGACTGTGTTGTATCTTCAGTGGCTGTATGCTCCTGGCAACTCCATCCTTTATGTTCTTCTCTCCAGCATTTGTATAAAACTGGGCCTTGAGCACTCCTCTTTCTCTCTCATGAGTAGCTGATATGATTTTTATTCTGTTTTCTGTCTGATACTCAGTATGAGTAGGACTTCTCTTATTGGACAGCGGGCATAGAAAATAATAGATTGATCTGCACGGTGTGTGGGGCTTTGCTCTTGATCTCTCCTCACACAGGAGGCTACAGAGTGTACATATTGTATAACTGTACTGAGAAAATGTTACAAGACAAAGTTCTGTAACATTCAGTCGGCATCATTACACAGTAATTGTAATGTGATGGCAACATGGGGCCTTTGGTCCCGGTCACAGAGAATCACTCTTACTGATGTACAGAACTTTTCAATTATGTGTTTTCTTGATTAAACAAGATTCATGAGCAGAGAATTAGGTATTAATAAATTAAATGTATCTCAAACCAGTCATTGTATTTTAATTAAATAAATCATCCATATGGTTTTAATTTTACCAATATCTCGAGTTTTATTCCAATGGGAAAGTGCAACCATGAACCGCATCAGGAGCAGTGACAGATAAGAGAATACAGTACAGTCTATGAGGAACACTGATCTTGTTCATTGTACATCAAATACGGTTGCTATTGTGCATTTCTTTTGTAGCTTATTTTAAACATTGACTTTTTTTTTTTTTTTTATTAGCTAGGTGAGGTTGGATGTTGCATCATGGATGGAATGGCAAATGGAAGTAATGATAATCAATTCAGGTTCTGTGCTTTCCAACCTCAATTTTCAACTTTTTGCAGTTTATTTAGATCCTCTTAAAGAGAACAAGCCAGGGAATTGTTTCTACTTCTCCTTACACAGATACACAGTATGAAACAATAACCTTTGGTACTCGGGGGAAAAAAAACACTTTAACTGAACTAGTGTCTATAAATTCAAACTGCAGATTTTACCGGTTAAAAAGCTTGTAGTGCTAAATTTCAGGAACGTACTATTCAAGCATTTAGTACAAAGCAGCATTTTTTTTTAAAATGATACACAAAATATTTAAATAAGTGCAACCACCATAATAAATATTAAATATTGTAGTGGTTAAAATGTGACACACTTTTGCACAGGCCAGATTGTGCATGTCTAAGCACCTTAGCCGTTTGTCATCAAATTCAAGAGGATCCGATAGTGGGATGTCAGCTTTGTTTTTTCCATCCTGTTGACAGAGGTTGCCAGCTGTGCACAAAGTGTGTCTGGAAAATACTAAAACATGTAAAAACACTCAAATGGTAATAAAAAGGTGCAGGTACAAAGGTTTGCATATTTAAAAAAAGGGCTGAGTTGGTTGAGGCCTCAGGAGAAGAGCAGTTTCTGGAGCCCTGAGGATGTTATCAAAGCTAGAAGTTCAGAGTCGACAGCTGCCATCTATGCTGAAAATCACCTTCTTGTATCCCTCTAAGTTGATCTTTCAACACCTTAACTACGGTTCCTGTACAAGTGCTGCTACACGTGACGCTGAGTGTCCCTACAAATCTAAAACCTTTAAAGACACATTTAAAAACACATCTAAAACATTTCTAAAGCTGTCATCTCTATCCATTCTAGCTCTGCACATCTCCTCAGGCCAGTTTATAGAAAGTGGAAAAGCGGAAAGCCAGAGAGGAGACAGAGGAGCTCCTCTGATAGTGTCATGTACATGTCATGTGCTATACAGGAGTGTAGTGTACTGGAAAGAAATTTATGAACAGTTGCTGGGCGGAGGTTTGTAGCATCAGACGTTGGCCAGTTCCTCAGCTTCATCCCGGTTCTCGTTTATCTCAGCCAGCGTCCTGACGAAGCGCGTCCACTCGTCTGCCTTGGGCACGCAGATTTGCTGCAGGAGAGCAAGGAACAACATCACACATTGAGCAATGAGTTGGAGAAATAAACAGAAATCACCTAGAGAAATAACCAAAACAATCTATAGCGCTATAAGAGGGGCTGACATCTCACCTCTCCTACATCGTAGACCTGCACCTGTCCCTCCGAGTCCCCGGTGGCGATCTCCTTCCCAGTGTGAGACCATCTCACACGGTTCAGTGCTGGAGCTCCATCCACACACACACTGGCAGTAGGAACCTAGAATATAAACACACAAGCTTACACAGAAGCAGAAGCTAAGATGATCACGACTCAATCCCAGTCTCCAACCTAAGGAGCGAGCACTAAACCCTCACAGATTTAACAGACCTCCTAGTTGCTGTGCTTAAGTGTGTGAGGGCTCAGAATAGTAGAAATGGGACACACTGTCATGACAACACACGCTGCTTGACAACTATGTATTACCACAGGAAACAAAAAAGAATTTAGACTCGTGTTTCTCATAGTTTCATTTGCTGCTCAGTTGATCACTCGGTGAAGGAACACCTTTAATTCTGTGCAGATGTCTAAGTGAAAATACAAACAACTCTGTAAACGCGCAACAAATAACCGCAGCAGCGAGCAGCCAGACGCTGTCACTTACAGATAAACTTCCTGGCAGATCTGTTTGTTGCACCATCTATGCTTGGTGTTGGATACAGGAAAACCATGTTTATACATCCCCAGTTTCACTATGGACTATGGGAAAGTACTTAAAGAAAATCTAAAGATGTGTGGAAAAGAAAAAAAGGCAGAGCACAGCACTGAAAAGTCAGAATCAGCGCTCATGTACTTAGCAGAAATGTGCCTCAAAGCCAGTGAGTGGGGAGACTGGGATTGGGCCCAGGTGTACTGTGTGACAGCTTGCAAAGTGGTAATAGATCATATTATTGCCATGATTCATTCTCCAATTGAGTGCAAGAATTTCTGTGCATGTGTGTACCTCAGTATCATTGTTGAGGTTCCACAGGTCCAAACGTCCAGATAGGTCCACACAGGCGAACAGGGCAGGATGTGTCGGAGACCACATCGAATCATAGACGTAGTCACAGCTGTCCTCGAATGAGTACAATGGACGGGTACTCTACAGTGGGAGAAAGAAAGAAAGAAAGGGCAGTGGATTTATGTTAAGAAACAGGACTAGTGGTGCCTCTAATACTACAACAGTGTATGACTGTGTATGTCTGACCTTAGTGCTCCAGAGTTTGACGGTCCAGTCGAAAGAGGAGGAAATGAAGAGGTGAGAGAAATCGACAGGTCCTCCGGCACTGTGGCAGCTCAGCCCGGTGACCGGACCATGATGGCCTTCAAACACCTCAGTAATTCCTGCCTTACTGTAAAACACACACAAGACAGCTATGTTGACCTCCACTACTTCCTCAGATTTTACCAACTGAACTCAAAGAAATTTTTAAGACATTAGTTGCTCATTTGTTCCGAGAGGACTCACCTGCCGTGGCGACAGGCAGTGTAGACAGAACCGTCCTCGCTCCCCACCACAAAGTTGTTCACATCACCCAGAGGGAATGCCATGGAGGTGACAGCCACCGCCTTGCTCTGTTTGAACACCAGCTCCAGACTGTCCTGCAGGGAAAACACACACAGTCTCAGCAAGAGAAAACAACCGTTGCGTCTAACAGCGTGTCTTCAAGCAGACATACAAGGCCAGCGTACCTGTGGCTGGGAGAGCATGTCAAGACTCCAGGAGCACATCTTGCCATCAGTGGAGATGCTGATCAGGTTATTAGCGTTTTGGGTTCCTACTACGTTCACACAGTAGACGGGGTGCTGAGAAGACCAGAGACAAGTTACTTATACAACATAGAAAAGTCAGTCGGGTACAGGGATGCACAGAAAGGTGTGAGCTTTGGTGCATTACTGTGTGAGCGGCTGCAGACAGGGGAGTTCTCTGAACAGGGGTGCGCTTGTTGCTCCTGTTGTCCCATAAGACTATTTGTCCAGAGTACGTCCCACCCACCACCAGGTTGGGGTGAAACTTGGCAAACCCAGCAGACATCACCTCAGACTACAGAAAGACAAAAATAAACCTTGAATTGTTGTTTCCTCCACATCTAAACTCCCACAAAAATATCTGAGAGGCTTTGCAGAGCAACAGCATGTGAGTTCTTCTTACCTGGCAGTGGAAGATGTACTCGGGTGTGGCCTTCTTGTACTTCATGTTCCAGACCAATGCCACACCATCAGGCTCATGTGGAGCATCCTCGTTGTTATTGTATGAGGCCACCAACAGCTCTGGATACTGAGAGGAACATAGCAGCCAATATCAGGTGTAGACAAGATAAAGTAGTGCCTCCCAAGATTCACTGAACAGAATGAATCTACTTAGTATTTAAAGTTTGCCTTTAATCCAGATTTAGACTTAGAGTTTACATATAGGCAGTAACAAGGCTGGAAATGTAGACAGGACTCCTCAGGTTTAAGTAAGTGTCAGCTGGAGAGACTAACTCTCTACCAGAAGTGCTGTTTTAGACACATCTGAACCCCGGTTACCTGAGGAGACCAGTCGAGACAGGTGACCACTCTGTTTTTGGTCCAGCGCTCATCTGCAAACTGTCTGTTCAGAACCAGTTTTGCACCGGCCTGCAAGTCACTGGACGGGAAAGAAAACAACATATGTCAGTTCTGTCAGTGCATTCATTTGTGACTTAATTTCTATCGACAGAATTCAGACAGATTTTTTTGTCATGTGCCTCACCCCTCCTTATCTTCTAGATCTCTCCCGCTGTAGTCGAAGCAGACGTCCACCTGCTCAGCCAGAGCTCTCTCCACAATTCTGCTGCCGCGCTCGAAAAACGACAAGAACTCGTCGGAGTGCAGGACCTGCAGCTTCTCCTCTTCGGTCAGCTCCTTGGGGGTGTCTATGCACAGATAATTCAGTGTCAAAAGGAGAAGAAAGCTCATTACTGGCAACACATTACTAGATGCTTGTCTCCCTGGCAGTATTCTAAGATCATAGAAGTTTAAATTAATTTTATTTTTCTATTAAGCAGCAATTAAAAACACAGCTGTCTTTCTGCCACAGAAACAACTATGCCATTAGAGGTTAGTTCACAAATTAACAGTTTACATGTTACAAATTTCTGTCCTT
This sequence comes from Amphiprion ocellaris, assembly GCF_022539595.1. NCBI lineage: Eukaryota > Metazoa > Chordata > Actinopteri > Pomacentridae > Amphiprion > Amphiprion ocellaris. The sequence goes on along the minus strand of NC_072775.1, from coordinate 13,227,254 downwards.
ACCCTCATCCTGCTGTTCACCCTGTTCATCTTTCTCCTCCTGGTTGTCATCTGCTGTTGGGGGAGCAGCTATCTCCTCGTCCTCTTCCTCATCTGGAACACACAAAGATGCAAAATAAATTTAGTTTTTACTCCGTTTCGGTTCAGCCAGGATGAAAGATTGGGAAAAGCGTGTTTGATTACCTGCTTTTTGATCGGTGTGTGTCAGTGCCTCTGTGGGTGTCTGTGTTTCTTTGGAGTAAGACACCATTTCTTTGGGGACAAAGTCCACTTGGGTCACTTTGGACATGCCGAGTCTCACAGCTCCACGTCTACACATACATACCATCATGGAAATAAGCAGATGCATATGCAGGTTTGCAGTATGAAACTGAACTGAATGTGAATTTCAAATGTATAGACATAAATAGTGATGTACAGACATATTATTAACACATTTGGACAAATCTAAGATGAAACCACAAGAACTGATCAAAGTTGGAAGACAAGCTAAAGGAGAGAGGAGGAGCAGTACCCCAGCAGCTCAGAGTCGGAGTGGAGTTGCAGAGTAGAGGGGTCAGGATCCCAATGCAATGTCCTTTATACAGCCAAACCACCAGATGGTGTTAGTAAGAGAAAGACAGGTCAGAGAAAAAGAAAGAGGACAACAAGAGGATGAAATTAAACACAGGAGACGGGCAAAAGGTGAGCCACGTAAGAGATGGTAAAGACGGGAAATACAGCAAAAAGAAGGCAAGAAAGACACAGAGAGAAGAACGGAGTGTGTGTTAATTGAGAAACATCAGCGTGCCGGTGAAAAGGCAAAGAGTAGACAGGTCAGAATTCATCAAAGTATAATTACCATGTTAATGCACACACACTTAGCATGCAGGTATCTGACTAAATCACATAAAAATGACCTAAAATAACCAATCCTCATCTCTCTCTCTGTGTCACACACAATAACAGACCTTGGTCCTGCGTTTCCATCCCCAGAATCTTGGCTTCCTGCATCGCTGCCCACTGATTTGTTGGAGGGAGACATGGGGGCAGGGACTAGGTAGTGAAACAGACACGTATCCTCTGTTACTACCCTCAGGGGCTGAGCTGTGAACATGTGTGTTTGTCAGTGCGTGAGTGATGGGTGATTGAGTGAGTGAGTGAGTGAGGGAGGGAGGGAGACAGTAAGTGAGTGAGCGAGGGAGGAACAGAGGTACGGAAGAAGTGTGTGAATGAGTTTGCATGCAGTAAGAAGGACAAAACACAAAAGGACAGACAGAGGGGAGAGAAGAGAGAATGAAAATAAATGGCAGGCAGGTTTTAGGTGTCATGCACATAACATGTAAAAATGTTCAGATATTGTGTTGGGGGGGGAGTAATGAGACCGAAACCAAGCTAGACCAGAAAGTTAAGAGACTCGTGTAAATGCTGCTATTCCAACAAGCACATGAGCAGACAATTATGGTAGATAAGTGGGGGGTGAAAGGTCAAAATAGAAACATGCTGCTGTTGTGAGTTTACCGTGGGCTATGTCAGGGGTGATGCCAACACTCTGCAGCAGAGCTTCTGCCTCCCTCCTCTTCCTCTCCAGATCAGAGTCATCATGGCCGACAGAGGATCCACCCGCATCACCTCCACGTTTTGAGTCTCCCTACAGAGTACAGAGCGCATACAACTTCAGTATACTATTAACAAAACGATATTATGACCATCTGACGTATAAAACGGCTCTGGAACGCTTCGTGTCCACACTTACATTTTAATAACATTAGCCTCAAGATTAGCAGAGAGCTAGCGTATATTAGCTCGTCCTAAAATGCTTTAGTGACTGAACAATATTAATGGAGTTTAACGTTCATCAGGACGATGATGGTTGCGATCATCTGAATGAAGTTAACATTAAATCCGGTGCAAAACAGCTAAACGGGATCCGTTAATTTATTTCACCCGAGGAGCGTAATGTGGAGGCATCCTCACCTCCAGCTACCTGCATCCAGCTGCTGCACAATAAGCACATCTGTTCACCATGATCATTTTGGAAACCAAAACAATGACAACATCTCATCATGTGGATGAAGAGTGCTGCACAGCCTTGCAGTTTCTGCTGAGACTTCAACTAGAAATTGAAGATATAATTTCTGTCACGTACATCCTTCTTCTTCTTCTCCTCTTCTTTTCTTTTCTTCTCCTCTCGAATCTGGGCGATCCGTTGTTTCTTCCTCTCCAGCTCGGCCTTCAGCTCACTCTTATCAGACATGCTGAGGGAGGGAGAAGGTTGTTACCTGACATTGAAGACATCTTACCTAAAACTTCAACAAATAATTTCATTCCTTTCCCCTGTTTTAACTCTCTTTTAGGAGTATTTTGAATGAGTTCATTCACTCTATTCATTTATGAGCAGCACTGGCAAAGACCATCATGCAAGTAAACACTAGCTTATAGAGTGTTAAGCAGGCCTGCAACTAACAGATAGTTTTACTATGAATAATCTGCCAGTTTAACCTTTCTGTGTCCTGATTTTACATGACCTCAGAATGGAAATTAACAAAGCATGCTTGAAACATTACTGCTTTTACTGTTATCTAATAACTGTCATCACTATAACATCATGATTGACAACAAAGACGAAGATTATTCACAAAAAGACTTTTAGGCCGAGGTAACTGTAAAACTACAGCTGAAATTATGAATTAACTGATTAGTCACCTGAAGGAAAATAAACAAAAATAACTACTTAGAAAACTACTCAACTGAAGCAAAAATAACAAATCACACCAAGTTTTCGGACTGTCAAATGCAAAGGTTTCCTGTTGTACAGTCACACACTCTAACAAACTAAATATCTTTGAGATTTGTACTCTCTGTTGGATAAAGAAAGTAATGACTCATTATAGACAAACCAAATTAGAGAATTCTGTATTAAACATGTAAAAACATGTAAATTATTTAATAATAGAACTGCTGCAATTAGTCCATTTAATCAATGGTGCTGGTGTTGAAAATTTGTCAATATGAATATTCTTAATCAACTCATTTATTTTTACTTGAGTTCATGACAAAAAAAATGTTTGCTTTAGATTCACAGTATAATTGTTGTGTCAATCTTTGGTCAGCGCTACAGGTTTAGACGATGGCAGCTGAAGCCAGCTTTGTTAAATGTAAAACTTTCCAAAGACCCAAAAAATACACTGAAAAGATACCATGTTACAGGAATTATGAACTATTGTCCATGTTTTCCCCTCTGTCTTATAAATTAGTTTTTCAGTATGTAAACCTCCCACATCAGTGTTGCAGTTTTGCTATTTGGATTTGTGCAGAATTGCACAGTAGGTAGCCGTGGGCCTGTCACACTGGGAACATGTGAACACCAGCCAGCTGTGGATAACAATGTTCTCTTTATCTGTTTTCTCCATTATGTCACAGATGGTGTATTACTGCATACATGTAAAAACTAAATAGAAGCTATATAGAGAAGAGGCAAGTATTACTCTCAGTTATCCCAAATACATTTAGATTAGTCTTACATATTTATCCAAGTTAAAGCTATCAGGGCTTTAAATAATAGAATATTTAGTCATATCAGCATATATAACAAACTGAGGCATTAACTCCTGTCCTCTTATGTGTTTCGTGGGTGTCCACAACCGAGATGCCCAACACCTCTCCCTCCACCCACTGTCATAACTGCAGATCAAAAATAAATAGAACCAGCTGCTATGCTTATTTTAACATTTTCTTTAGTCACAAATCGCTAATTTGGTTGATGTTTCAACGCATTGCTGTTTTTTGTGTGGCCTGAGATTTGTCAAACATGTTTATAATTTAATTAGCGGTTCCACTCAGTGCCGACAGCTAGCTGTGTTAGCATGCTAATCTCCATGGCAGCCGGCGGGCCTACAATAACTGACTAACGGTAACATAGTAAACCAACGCCCGAGCTCCTCTGCTTTGTGTCAGAAAATAAGAGTAAAAATGACACAGTTATAACGGCAGAATTAAATACCTGATGCCAGAAGTTAGATTTAAGTCGTCAGGTGACAAAAGAATCCACTTTCGTGAACGTTAATGCTGAAGACAGATGATGGAGGAGGACTGATGATTAGTGATGGTCCTCTGATACCCGAGGCTTCGACACATGCGCTGTAGCTCATGAAGCAAACGTATCGAGCCACTGTGCCGAGGCGTGGTTTGGTCACGTGACTCGTGACGTTTGAATCACTTCAGTGACGTTTGAAGCACTCAACTGCTTCGAATCACCTGATTGGTTCGGTTTGTTATGTGAATCACTCAGCGGGATCGAGTGTTCCGGGATAGGAGATCCCTATTTAGTGTTGTTCATTTGAATTGTTTTTCGCAGAATAGATTGGTTTTTTTGCTGTTGTTTTTGCTTTGAGAGTTAGTAGTATGTCAGAGTTCGTATTTCGTAGAGAATAGATAGATAGATAGATAGATTATATATATATATATATATATATATATATATATATATATATATATATATATATATATATCACCACCCCCATGACACAACACCTGGCACAGAACCTTGTCATGTGCTTAGCTGACACACTACAAACCAAAGAAAAAAACAGTTTACTGGCTGTTGCTACACTTGTGGCTCTGCAGTTCAAAACTTTTGGATTCACCAATCAGAGTGGCAGCCAGTGTGAAAGAACATTTAATAACAGAATGCACAACAATTAACATAAAGAATGCCAAGCAGCAGTCATCTACATCACAAGCACCACCACAGCCTCGTCCTCCACCACCAGCAGCACCTTCCACAGGTATTCTTTTTCTCTTCTGAATAGGGAATGACTGACATTTCTGGTGATGATGATGATGATCTTCAATATTTTTCAGTTCAACTGTGGAGCCTATTAGACGAAGACGCAAGTAGAGCCTGGCAAATGCAAAGCGCCACAGTGAATGCAATTGTAGAAAGAACGGCAGACCCACTGGCTTACTGGGCAACCCACAAAACTGTTTACCCAAACTTGTACAATGGAGCCAAACATTTCCTGTGTACCTCAGCCTCATCTGTGCCGTGTGAACAGGTTTTTTTTTTTTCTAAGGCTGGGGAGATAGTGAGTAAAAGAAGGAACTGCCTGAGTCCCAAACAATGTTCCCTGTAATTTTTCCTGAGTCTGAGCAAACACACAAACTCCCTGAGCGTCCCTTGGACCACTGTGAGCAACATCAGATGTGTTCACTGTGGTCACACCAGCATCACATCCATTCAAGTTACATGGTTCATTAAAAGAATCAAATTACAGCATTTACATTTCTGTTAAAACACTTTGTCAACAGGAGCCAGTTGAAGGCTGCAGTGATTTTAGTGACACTACAATGTATAAGAGTGAAGTTATTGAATATTTGTCTCTCTTTACTGTTGCAGCGGTTTTGCAAATTGCAGACGGACCCTGTTCACTCCATAGACACCAATGCTATTCCTGTAGCTTGAAAGACAGCTACTTTTGATAAAACTGGGCTTGTAGCACATTGTCTGCCTTGCAACAATGGGAAAGAGGCACCGTTTATGTTTTGACAACCTATATCTAATGAGTTATTGATGCTGGAAGTCTGAATCTGTGAATATCTTTCCAACTTTACTGAACTTGGGGCCACTACCACCTAAGGAGTGATATATTTAATTCTGAAAAAAGCATTTAGCCATACTTAAAGCTTTAAGTGCTTTATTAACACGGAACTAAAAAATTTGTATTGTTTTATTATCACAGGTTCTGTCTGAAAAGAGGTGGCATCATTTTAAGCAGTGAAATCAAACTAACAAAATGTAATGACCAACCAGTGAGCAAGACTGGATTCTGCAAAAACATAACTTTTTTAAAAAAAAATCTAAATCTTATCTTAACACAGTTAATGTATTAACTTATTTTTGTGTGTATGCATGTATTTATTGATTTATTTAGTACTGTTAACATATCAGAGTTCTGAGTGAATTTTTCTTAAGATAGGCAAAGGCCATTTATTGATTACATATAGGCTGTTAAATGTTTATTAAAAACTAAAAAGCATTTAAAAAAAAAAACAACTTAGGCATTTATTGAGTCACTAAAATACTGTAGAGTACAGACCACATCAGCATGATTATAAGCATCCTCTGGTAAATTAACAACCAGATACTGATGTCTCTCATCATATGGACTTCAGGAGATGACTGGGGGATGATAAACTGTGACCTACTGGTTGGGTTCTCTCTGTTCTCATGTTTCTTACATGTTTGTCCCCTGACAGCCGGGTCCTAATGTTTTTTGAGCAACACACCATACTATGATGTTTTTACAATGATGGTTCTACTATGGAACCAGTTTGACATGTTCAGGTGTTCTTTGTGTGAAAACTCAGAGATTTCAGGTATCAGAAGGTGGTTTTCAACTTTCTTTGTTAACTTTCTGCTTCAAGTTTAAACTAAATTTCCTTCACTAAGCCAGCCCTCTGGACTCCCAGTAAGCTGTGTTCCTATTGGCTGTCCAGGTGGTTGCTTTGTGTTATCAGGAACACCTGAGCAGCTTGGTGTTATCAGGAACACCTGAGCAGCTCAGTGTCTTCCTGCTTTATTTAGCTGCAGACAAACATTTCCTCTGCTTCACCAGTGAACCGGGTTTGGCTCCGTTGCTTTAGGTTGTTCTTTAGGCGTTGGCTTGCAGCTTCCAGCAGTAAAATCGTCTTTAATGTGTTTCTTGGTGTGTTTTAGGGCTTTGTACTGGATAGTTGTCTTGGTAAATGTGGTTCTTTAGCCACAGTTAGCACATGGTGCTAATGTGTGCAGTGATTAGTGGATTTGGTGCGGCTGAGTTGTGTCTTTATCTTGGCTGTAGTGAGTCTTCAGAGGTTTTTGGTCAGACACATTCTGTGTTCTTGTTTGTGAACCAGCGTTGGTTGTCCAGAAGGTAAGAGTTCCTGTCCTGATTCTCTGTTCTCAGAGGTTCTCTGGTAGGCTGCAGGAGACTTTAGCGTTTGGGTTGTGCTAGTTTGGTTTTTGTATGGTTTCATTTGGACGACTATCTTGAGGCCCCTCCATGTGGTTTAGTGAGGTTTTCTGCAACAGTTCTACAAAGCAACCTGCAGCAGAAGAGACTTTGAGAGTTTTTAGGAAGTTCTGGAGACCAGACTTTAGAGCAGCAGAAACATTTGTCAGTAGTTTGAGCAGGAGAAGGTGAGCTTCAGAGTAGAAATGAGACAGAAACCTTCTTGACCCGTGTGGTGAGGTCCTGTACCAAGAGTTTGAGCAGGTTGTGAAGAGTCTGTAGTTCTTTGGTCTGAAAGCACAAGAAGAGTCGACTCATTAAAGGAGAAAACAGAAGATATTGTTGGTTCTTCTGTCGCTCTGCAGTTTCCAGTTTCCTTAGACTGAATATGAAGTTTATGTTTTAAATGATTTCCCATGTGAGCCCAAGAAGACTTCAATAAACTCCCTCCATCCCCTGGACACAACATATTTTATTACCATGTTAAATCTTTTTTTTTTTTTTTTTTTTTTTAATGTTTTTGAGTTTTAATCATAGTTTTTTTTCTCTTTGCTTATTTAGTTTTGTCATCTGTGTAAAAGGTGCTAAACAAATAAAGTTGAATTGATAAACTGAATAATTGACTAACTCATGATTGTGACAACAGAAGTATTTTCATTGTGATTTAAGGGTTTATTTCATTTTTAAGGTTGGGGTTAAAATCTTGACAGAAAAAGAAGATTAAAGAAATAAACTACATAACAAAAAGCAATTAAATCAAACAAAAATTTTCTAATTAAACATTTAATTTTTTTAATTAAATGTTTTGTCTTTTTAAAGGTTTAATAATCTAATTAAATGTTTTGCATTTTTTTTAAATGTTTAATATTCTTGTTTAATTTTATTTTTTAAATGTTTAATTATGGAAAATACTTTATCTGTAATTTTTAATATTTATATTTTAAAAATTTTGTTTAATTTCATAATGACATGTATGTTGTTGAATTATCTAATTCAATATTTTGTCTGTTTAATAGAGTTAAACATTAAATACAATTAAATTATATGTACATATACCACCTTTTAATGTTTAGTTTTCTTTTTAAATGCTTCATTGTATTTTCTGTTTAATTCCTATTTGAAGTTTTATTGTCTTTATGATGTAATTTTCTAATTAAACATTTAATTTTTTAATTAAATGTTTTGTCTTTTTAAGGGTTTAATAATCTGATTAAATGTTTTGCATTTTTAAAAATGTTTAACATTCTTCTTGTTTAATTGTATTTTTTAAATGTTTAATGATGGAAAATACTTTATCTGTAATTTCTAATATTTGTATTTTAAAAATTTTGTTTAATTTCATAATGACATGTATTGTATCTTGTTGAATTATCTCATTCCATATTTTGTCTGTTTAATAGACTGTAATGTAATTTAATGTTTAACTCTATTAAACAGACAAAATATGGAATGAGATAATTCAACAAGATACAATACATGTCATTATGAAATTAAACAAAATTTTTAAAATACAAATATTAGAAATTACAGATAAAGTATTTTCCATCATTAAACATTTAAAAAATACAATTAAACAAGAAGAATGTTAAACATTTTTAAAAATGCAAAACATTTAATCAGATTATTAAACCCTTAAAAAGACAAAACACAGGTACCCATATAGCTCAACGGGTTAAGTGGGTGACCCATGTAAAAGGGCTGGTCCCTGACGCAGCGTCCTGCGTTCGAGTCCCGCTAATGGCCTTTTGCTGCAAGTCTTCTCCCGACTCTTCTCCCCCGTTTCCTGTCTGTCTCTCACTACACCTATCCAATAAAAGGCCAAAAAAGACAAAACATTTAATTAAAAAATTAAATGTTAAATTAGAAAATTATATCTTAAAGACAATAAAAGTTCAAATAGGAATTACACTGAAAATACAATGAAGGATTTAAAAAGAAAATTAAACATTTAAAGGTGGTAAAACATTTAAAAAGAAAAACCTTAAAGATTTAATCGAAACATTAACAGACTGTCTGAAGGTTCAAACTAACAGAGAACTACTCAAGAACTTTTAAGATTTCAGTCCTCAGACTGTGTGAAGGTTCAAACTAACAGAGAAGTACTCAGGAACTTAGAAGATATCAGTCCATGGACTGTCTGGAAGTTCAATCTAACAGAGAACTACTGTGGGACTTAGAAAATTTCAGCCCTCAGACTGTGTGAAAGCTCAGGTCCTGAGGACTCGGGAGGTCTGGAGGCTTTGGAAGTCTTGGAACTGAGGGTTCAACCCTCCAGCACAAAGGCTGAAGTCCAACCTCCTGAGAAAAACGATCGAGTCGAGACTCAAGTTAAAAAAAACTCGAAAATGGCAAAAAAAAAAAAAATAGATGATAAATGCGCAAAAAAAAAAAAAAAAGTATCGCGCGCAGCTTAGAGGGAACAGTGGTCCCAAAACTGTTGATAAATTATTTCTCAGTAAAACCTCATAACCAGTTACATAAGCACACCCTCTTTACTGACCTCTTTACCAATAAACCCCAAGACATACTTTGCCAAAATCCATAATAATCCATAAAATCTTTATTTGCACCAGCCCCATGTGAAAATGACATCAGTCTGTATTTGTAGAGCATCTCATGAATGTAGCAGCACCGTTTAAATGTTTCATAACACAGAATATAAGCAAAGAGTATATAGGGATACAGACAAACATGGGAAATAAGAAACGTGCTCTTCAATAGTTATTGTCATTATTATTACTAGTAATATTATTTTTGTGTCCACTACAACCCATACAATCATCTAGTGTAGTCAAACAGGAATGTGTGCATGGCGAATCAAATCCAAAACAATCCATGAACCAACGACCACGTCTTGATTGCACTTGATTTTATTGACCACTAGATGTCCTACTCGAGCACTGTGAGTCATTGAGGCCTCGAGTAATGAACCATGTTTTGAATGAAGTGTCGAAGCTTCAACAAAGCCTCGATCAGCCATCACTACTGATGATGCTGGAAGAGACAGTAGTTTGCTCCGCTTCTTCTTCTTCGGTGGTTAGACAAACCACCGTAGAAGAAGAAGAGCCTTACCGCTCCCTGCTGGAGGAATCGCAGAGAACCCTAACCCAATCGGAAGAAGAGAAGGTTAAATATTGATTAATGCTTAATAAATAAATAGGTATATAAATACATTTTCCGGATCTCTATAGACCAAATAGTCTTTTTAAAATGACACAAAAGTACATAAATGATTTCTTTTGTAACCCTAAATTGATAAAAATGCCGAAACGGTTGCTGAAGTTTTTAAAAAAATGTATTTACTGCTGAGCTTATAAGATCAGTATAATTCAAATTAAACTATTTGTATGACATTCATGTCAAAAGACTCCTTGTTCTGCTCAGAACAACTGCCTAATATGGCTGGAGGTTCTGAGTCAGTCTTGCATTATTTCAGCAGTTTGTTTCCAGCACTCTTCAAAGCAGGTTTCATCCATGCAGTCATTAAGAGTTTATACATGAACTTCAACTCATTCTACATCCAAACTACTATCATGCAAACATTTTTAAAAAGAGAATTCATTAACATCTAAAAATCTGATTTTTCAATGCTGTCTATGCACTTCTTAATGTCAATAATGTGAAATCTTGCTACAAAATCAGTGTAAACATTTTCCTTGTTGGCCAGAACTACTTATGTAGTTGAATAAGGGGGTGGTATATGCTGTTAAAATGCATCTGTACGGCAACAACAGCCAGAGAGAAATGATACCCAAAAAGTTTTGCCAGAAAAATAGCAATTTGTGGATGTAACTTTAGTCGTGTTTGTGCATGTAGACCCTTTAAACGGGCTTCATTATTGATGGTGTATGGTGACAGGCTTTGTCTAGGGTGTCCTGTTTGGCTCCTCCTGAATTTAAGTTAATAAAACATTCTGAACATTTATATTAATGTCGATTGCAATATTACTTTCTCAATAGTATGTGCAATATCAGTTTCTTAACATTGTTGTATTTCAATTTGAAGGGTGTAATATTTAATTTTCATGTGTAATATTACTTTACTACCTCAGGATTATTGCTGGTATTACCTCTTACTTTTCCAGTTTAGTCTTATTTTGGATTCTTATTAATGTATCATACTTATATCTAATTGCTTTTAAAATTATTATTAGGCACTGCACATATTCTCACGTTTTTGTTTTTTTTTATCCGAGAAACATCTGGCACAAAAATTTCAGTCTGTTTTAATACTATATTTTTTCATATCTTATTTCATTATACTAGTGCTGAATTAGCATTCCTGATGTGTCAACATCTGTTAGCATTTTGATATTGATCGGTCATAGTAAAGCAAGTCTTCGGTGCTCTATACTTAAAGGCTGCATAATTAAGAAGAATGTACCACAATTTATTACTATACCGAGAAAAATATTAGCTTCAAAGTACCACCAACTGTAGCTGTCAAATAAATGGGAAACAATAGTAGTTTAATGAGGCATCTTTCCTTGTTTGTTTTCAGACTTAACACACCCAAAGCAAATGTAAAATTGCACAGATTTATTAACATTTCCAAGCCAGTTTGTATTCATTTTTATTGTTTTATTCCATAATTGTACATCGCTCATACATACAGAACATACATACAGTAAAGGTATAGGTATATAAACATAAACACTTAGTTAATATATCCACCCTGTAAAATGTGGTGATTTGCATGTTTTTACATGTTACTCTCACAGTTCCACTTTGCTTTCATCTTGTTATTTAGTTTTGTAGTCTTGACCTGCATAGAAGGCAATCATCTCTTCTGTATTTTGGTTTTACTCCGGTTCAGGAGCCGGATCGGCGTAACGAAAGGGGTCAAAGAGGTCACGAGTGAAATCATAAGGATCAAAGTCAGGGCTGGCAGGTTTCTCAGTGGCTGCTGCTGCTTCAGGGACACTTTCCTCCGGTTTTGCTTCTTCCTCTTTCACCACTTCTTTCTCCTCAGCAGGTGCCTCTGGTGCGGCTGTTTCCAGGATGGGGCGGGGAGGGTGGTCGATGAGGCAGTCAGGATCCCAGTACGGGTCGCAGTCGTACTCCATGCCTTTGAAAATGATCGGAGGAGGGGGAGGTGGGTCGGACTTTTTGGGAACAGGAGAGGCTGGAGGTAGCTTGGGTGGAGGTGGAGGTGGAGCAGCAGCTTTTTTCCCCTCCTCTGTCTGGGGCCTGCAGGACGGGTTGTGTCTCGGGTCACACAGCACTGGAACAGCCCCTGTCGGCAGGTACACGATATTAGGTTTGCACATTGGGTCCTTGGGGTTGCACAGATAGATCCTCTGAGCGTTCTCCAGAGGGTCTGGTGTGGGAGCAGGGGTGGTGGGAGGTGGAGGAGGCTGGGTGGAAGTGGTCGGCGCTGCAGTGGTTGTCTGTACACCCATGACGTTTTGGTAACTGGAGGCGTCTGGGCCGTAGGTCAGCTCCAAGTGACGCATCTGCTGATACAGCATCCTGATCCTGTCGATCTCATAGAGCTGAAACCCAGAGACACGAAAGGGAATGAGACATTTCAGCTGAATCACAAATATGTCAGAGGATATTTTTGACTCATTCAACTTACTCCTTCAATGTGCCCAATGCTGTTGTAGAAGCGGTAGTAGGACTGAAAATCTGGGTTGCCTCTGTACCATTTTGGCTCAATGTTCCTCTTAGGCCGAGAATTAGTCAAGAAGTCATGTGCTTTGGCAGAATTGATGCTGACTGGATTTCCTGTGGAAGAACATGAGAGCAAGAATGAAAAACAGCTTTAATTCAGTTTTAAAATTGAGAAGTACATGGTATATAGAAATATAATGACAGTTACAGATGAGGAAACTGAGACACGACTGAATATTACATGACCTGTCATTTTGGTGATTGGCTCAAAACTAACAACATTTTTCTGTCACGTTAGAGAAAAAAAATGGTTAGCTGTTGTAAAATCTGAATGTCAGAAACTGCTGAGCTATGATTTCACATTTACCCTCTAAATGATCACATACACATTCATTTATTAGTAGAATTTTCCCAAATGTAATAAAAATGTGTTTTGACTTTTTAACAGCCAGAATACAATTAGCAGAAAGAGGATGATTAAATACCTTCAGGATTCTTTACTTTCATCAAAGATGTTGCTTCTAGCAAACCTACAGGGAGGCAGAGGGTATATTAGAGACACAGCACAAACAACACAGTGGAAGACTTTACTCTGTAAAGCATTAAACAGCACCTGCAAAAGAAATTGCAATTACAGCTTTGCAAATGGTGTCATCAAGATTTTCTGTTTAAACACATTCAGCGTGCAGTAATGGCTAAAAATAAAAATGCAATAAAAAAGGGGCTTTTTCTTCATTTTTCCTGTTATCAGTTAAAACATCTATTCTACTGGCTGTGTACAGTGTTTCATGGCTGTTAACTCTTTGATGGTTTCATATGGTGAATCTTTCCATTCATTTTACTTTGACAAACCTGGCATTAGTAGCAGGCAGCAAATCACCCTCGACAGGGACACTTGGGAAATCATCCTTGACATCTGCAATTGCAATATCACACATGTATATTATTTCCATTGTGTGCTCTGTCTTGCATCACTGCTGATATTCACAAAAATGTATTCAACTTGCATACATAAAAACACTGAAAGCACAAAAAATACTTTGTTTTAAATGGAAGCATCACCTGCCGTAGTGTTTTTGAACTTGCAGAATATTTACAGTTTCTTGAGAAATTACTCCTGAACCTTGTTATTTAATTATGTTAGTGGTCTTATTTTTATTTACCAATCATCATTTTCCTGATACATTTGCAGATTACGTTTTAAACAGTAAATATGGCATAGTAATTCTTTCTGTGTCATGTCAGCTGAAAGTAAAAATAAATGCTCTACTTTAAAATTGAACATGGAGTAAAAACCTGGAACCTGCTCACCTGCTGCTGCATCTCCCCAGTCCTGGTCTAATCTGCTGGTCAACATTACTGTTCATAAGTACTGCAGTGCATAACGGGGCCATTCGATTGGTCAGCGGACTGCAAGTAGGCCCAACTCCACCCCTCATGCATGTTGTCTTGAGACGTGGAAGAGCTCATTAGCACATCGAGCGTGAACCAGCAGTAAAAGACAGACTTCAAACAAAATGTGACTCCTCGTAAAGCCACAAAAAACAGCCCTGTAACAGCAGGGCACCCAATGGGTGCACGGGCAGTCCGGTTCCTCAGCTGTAACTACAGGGGGTCACACTCTAGAGCATATCAATCATTCAAGGCAGAATTCATACTCACAAATTAGGATAGTTTTCTTAAATATATAGCTGTCAAACATGGATGTTTCAGTTGCTTTATGGACCAAATATACAATACAGAGAGACATGCACTGTGCTACTGTAGACTGATTCTTGACAACACATGCCTGGCAGGTAAAAATTAACCCTCTGCCTCAAAACAGCTGGATATGTGCTTTTAACTTTGGTCTCGACCAGTCAAAAAATAGAGGGGGAGTCCAGTCAACTGCTGTTTAAGTCCCCAAGAAATATGCAGGAATTATGGGCTAGCTTGTCCAAGCACCAAGCCAGTGTAACACATCCTGGGAAATGTTGTTTAGAGATCTCAAAAACTCCCCTTAAAAACAGATTTCTGAAAGACATAAGATGGAAATCAAGTGAAACAGTCAGATATAAAGAGGATATCTGGATTAGATGTTGCAAACATACAAAATTTTGTCCACTGTCTCCTTACTGTCAAATTTGAACACAAAATGTTGTCAGGACACAGATGCTCGCAAAAAAATGCTATTTGCATTTACTATCTACTACTATTAGATTAACACATAAGTGTATGATCAAGGTGAAATGGGATCTGTGTGAAACCATGGTGTAAGAACTACCATAAGTTTCAACAATAGGCTTAGTGATGTTGGTAAGTTACACAAATAATACAGATGATAGAAGAGCTGGATGACCACAGGGATTAAACTTTTCCACGTTTTCATTTTGCTCACTGCCTGTCAACGTGCTCACTTTGTTGTTTTTGCAGTGAAGCAAATTCTCTCCCTCAAACCAGCAGGTAAGACTGCGATCAAAGAGAACAAGGAGGAGACAGTGAGTCTGAGGGCTTCTGCCAGGTGGCTAATGCTGAGCATCGTACTGTAATTGCTCTGTGTACATGACAAAAAGGGAAGGGTACCTGTTACTGTTAAATGATATATATTTATTTTACCTGAACACCCAGAAAAACAGCCTCCCCAAATGAATCCATCTGTTTTACAGAATGTATAAGATGGTGAAAAATGCATGTAATTTATTCAAGGAGCTGACTTTTTATTTTATTTTGCAGCCATGTTTGAGTATAATACTTTAATAAGGCAGTAACATTCAATAATTTACAGATTGATGAATTTAGACTTGTAAAATACTAGTTAAAATGGAGGATAAAAGCAGATGGTGTGTAAAATATGCTGCCACAAATTTACAGTTTAGAACCGAATAGTGGTAACAGTAGTACTCAATGTTGAATGAGCTCTAAAATTAATCATTGATTTTATCTTGACATTTATATGATTATTATATGATGCCTTTAAAAGACTTCAAAATGGATTGAATAATTAATTGACTTATCATGAAAAGGATAAAATACATCACAAAGATCTTATTTTATGATGCAAAAAAATCCCACAAAGACTGATTAACCGAACATAACATACTTTTAATTTCAAGTCAAACTTTCAGCGTACAGCAGCTTTCATTGCATAGCTTTACCACAACCTCCAAGGTGTCAGTTATCTTAACATTTGCTCCTCTGATCTTCAAGTGAAATTACACCTTGTCCCAGAGTCCTCTGTGGGACACAAGAGGATCCCCTGCAGACCACTGCTTCCACCTCATTTCCAGGAATTTACCCTCTTTCCCTTTAGCAGCTGACCTTTGATTCTGATCACTGTGCTGCACATTTATCTGCCAGATAAACACACTGTTATGGCAGATATTTGGATATAACTTGGCTGCAAAAGGACATTTGCAAATACTGGACAAAATCAAATGTGATCTTCCACTGACGACCCACACAGTCCTCCTTCACTAAGCCCACATGCAGCAAAAAAAAACTGCTGTGAAGATCTAGTTGCCAGAGCAGAACTGAGCCATAACATTGCCTCATCTCTGCTGACTATTTACCTCAACTGGCTCTGAGCTGGTCCTATAAATCCAAACAATCAGTAGAACCAGATGTCAGCTTTTAATAAACCTAAGACGCATGTCAACTGCAATCTCTACTTAAAGTTGCCTCAACAGTGGTGGTCTTTATGGAAGTATTTATTCATGCTTGATAGATTTATTAGTAGCAAATTGTAAATATTTATTAGCTGAAAATGATTATTTGAATTTAATGCTTATCAGATTACTTACAATCTACATAACAATTCTGTTAAATAAAGGCTAAAGTTACATAACGTATTCTCACAGCACAAAAAGCAAATGCGTAAGTGATTAATTATGTTTATATTCAGTTTAGTTGCATTTTCCAGATCCTGGTGTTGACCGACCGTCACACTAACAAGGTGTAGAAAGAGTACAGTAAGAAATAGACCTTATTACTTGTTCCTCCATAGGGAAACAACTTAGACAATGTGTAACAAAAATAAATGTGGACTAATGTGTGAGAAAGCCCAAGTGGTATGACTAATAATATTCATCTGCAGCAGAGGGGGCTGCAGTTTTAGGACTGCAACTGCAGGAACCTTGTTCGTTACGTCAGCACCACCTACCAAACTGGAAGATTGCAAAAGGGTGCAACTTAATATATTTACATATTTTCAAACCAAAATACAACTTCTAGTTTAAATGGTTTGGTCCACCCAAAATACTGCTGTTTGTTCTGGCCTGTATAGCTTTATAGGTAAATTCCACCCAGATAGTACTTTCTAATGACAGAGGAATGTTTTAAAGGGTTATTACACCCAAAATGCTACTTTCTGGCCAAGTAGTCAGAATTTTAAGAGTTTATTCCACATAATAATTATTGCTATAGCATGAGTGATTGAAAAACTGGTTGCAGTTAGTGGAGGACAATTTGGTCTGACTACTGCAGTCCTGAAAATGTAGTCTCCTCTGCAGTAGACACACACACACTGAGGGTGTGACTGCTCTGTTCACACTCAAGCAAACTAACAAAGTACTACTAAAATGCAAATGACGGAAAAAATTATGTCGAAAAGTAACTTAAATAAAGGGGTTATATCAGAACTATATAATCTATTGGTGTCCAGTTTAACTGAAACTTCAGATAAAAAACGGAAAGAATGGAGGGAAGATCTAAAAATGGACCTAACATTAGAAGACTGGGAATTGACTTGCACCAAAGCCCACACTCAATCAATAAATTCCCGATTCAAACTGCTACAATACAACTGGTTAATGAGAACATATATTACGCCAGTTAAATTAAATAAGTTCAACAGCAACATTCCAGATTTGTGTGTAAAATGTAATGAGACAAAGGGAACCCTATGCCATTGTATGTGGGACTGCCCAAAGGTTAAAAAATTCTGGGGGGAGGTTAAACAAACAATAGAAAATAATATTTCTAAAACTGTCTTAATGAATCCTGCCCACTTTATTTTGGGACTTTATCCAAAGCGGCATAAGTACACCAAGAGTGAGCGTATAGTCATAGATTTAAGTCTCCTGCATGCTAAAAAATTAATTGCACTTTTCTGGAAAAAACCTTGCATACCAAGACTAGTAGACTGGGTGAGGCAGATGTTACTAACCTTTCCTCTAGAGAGAGTGACATATGTACGAAAAGGGAGACAAGATTTGTTTGAGAAAGCGTGGGGACCCTTTATTGCTTTTGTAAAATCCAGAAACTTAGCAGATGATAGTGATGAGGTAGAATAAATAGTTGTGATGTAAACCCCATGGAACTACTAGAATGAGAGGAATGATAAGATTACCTGCTGTTCTGTATGAAGTACTGTATTTACACATTACATGTCTGAGAAGATTTATATTATTCCTATTTTCCCTTTTATTTTCACTTATTTTCTTTAAGTTTTTCTCTTTTATTTATTTATTTTTTTTGCTTTATATATAATAACCTGTTTAATATGCAAAAGCCAGACTAAGGCTAAAAATATTTGCATACCTGAGTAAGACTTGAAATGTATACTGTAATGCATATATGTACCTGCATACAAAAATTGTCAATAAATATATTGTTAAAAAAAATGCAAATGACTGTACAGTGGTGGAAATGCATAAAGCTACAAAGGAGTCTCTATAGTTCCTATGTGAGGTGTGGCCTATCATATCTTACCCTCCGTGGAAAGCACTTAACTGTTAAATGAAGGACACATCCTGAAAAGTCCTTCTGCAGTGTTTCCAGTAGGTGGCAGCACATTATCAGCCCGGAAATGTCTGGCACGTTATGTCAGTTCCTTTAAGGATATCGAAGTTTTGTAGTTCCTGTGTTGTTGACCTGTCAGCGTTGTAGTACAAGCTGTCACTGCTGATAATTTGTCTGTCCTTCTGCTAGTTGCAGCTTTTCTCCAGCCACACAGCAAGTACCGGGGCGTCGGACACACAGGGTAGTTCGTACTAAACTATTCTTAGCGGTGTCAGCTACCTGACGAGCTAACGGCTAAAGTTAGCCAACAGGTTGACAGCTAGCCTGCTAGCTAGCTAGCTAGCTAGCATTCGACGGTAGCTAGCAGCGTTAGCCAGCTTTCTTGCAGTACGCCAGCTAGGCTGCTGGCAATACGAGGGGAGGAAGCCGCCCACTACTTCAAAGCAGCATTCCGGACAAAAGAGTGAACAGTAAGTAAGCAGAAGCTTAAAACGGCTGTCTAACGTTAACAACAGTCAGGCCCAGTAATGTTAGCATATTGATTTTAAGGATTTCTGCCAGAGGAGAAAGCGTCCAATAAGCCGGGTTTCTACGGTTGAGCTGCACAACCAGTGTCACCAGTATAATCACTCTGTCAGCTGTTCTGGTCACTGGTTTCCCTTCTGTCATCACCACAGAGTGACTGTGTTAACTAAAGTTAACTTTCAATGTGTCTTTGTCTGTTTCTGTAACGTTGTAAGTGACATTTTGAAATAGACGAGGATCCAGTCATTGGGAACATTGTGTGAAATGCTGTTCAAGCTTGTGGTTCTTACAATGTGGTTCAGGGAACCATTTGCGGGCCGGGGGAGGATTCTAATGTCCCACTAACAAAAAGGATATTTGATTTCTGTATTTTAACTTTACTAGAAGCACAAGAGTACAGACAGCAGTGACCTTTCTTTGGATCTCCGTGTCCAGTTTACTTAGAGTATTCTTACAGCTGAAACAATAAGTCTATTAACAGATCAGTCAGTAGTAGAGCTGGAAGGATTAATCGATTAGCTGTCAACTAATTATTCATTGCCATCTGTTTTGATAGCAGATTAATAATTTTGGGTAATTTTTCAAGAAAAAAATTCTAAATTCAATTATTTCAGCTTTACTCCTTTGTGATGGTATGCTAAATATCTTTGGGTTGTGGGAAAACACAAGACATTTAAAAACAAACTTAACTTAGACCAAACACTTAATCAGTTAATCAAGAAAATAGTTGACAGAGTAATCATCAAGGAATGTACCTGTTAGTTGCAGCACTGATCCATGGACAATTAACTGTTTAAATAATTGATTAATTAATTCAGTCATTTATTGAGTAAAAATGGCAGACATTTGTTTGATCTGTTGTCTCAATTGTGAGGACTTACTCTTTCTCTTTGTTTAATGTCATTGAAAAAAATATTTTAAAAAATACATTTAGATTTTGGACTGTTGTTCAAAGGAAGGAAGTGACTTGAATGTGTCCCTTTGCATCTGTTGCAATGTGGTGGCCATTTTTTACATTTATTTTTTAAATTAGAATATTGTCAGGTGAAACAAGTAATACACATTTAATTGCAATGCTAAATACTGGTAGCCTTTTTTTTTTTTTTTTTTTTTAAATCTTACTCATCTGTAATTCTCTTAGATTGGATTATCTGAGTGTCATTATCATAGTAAATGAGGTTACCGAGTCTGTCATGAACTTGGTTTGCAAAGCATCTAGTCAAACAAGACCTGACGCTGTCCTTTTGTTGCTTACTTATTATAGCAGCTACTCTCAGTAATGGTTACATGTGCTGTTCATGTAAATCTTGTCTGTCAGTGTGTCTGAGCCCTGCAGGGCTTCTTGGTCTCGGAGCTCAGTTGCTGCCAAGAGAAAGAGAGAGAGAGAGAGAGAGGCAGAGGGGCACTTGATCAAGTGCCCAGTGTTGGATCAGGTAGCTGTCACCACCAGGAACGTGTTCTGCCACGTCCTCCAGTCATTGTGCTGAATTCCACTTTCAGAAGTGATAAGGCAGCACAAGTCCAGCCAAGGCTGCTGTTATGACTTAATAGCAAGTTAAAGAAGTGACAAAGCTGGACATTTCAAAATAATGAACCCTCCCTTTAATGAGCTGTGATTTCATTTTAGTGGCGTAATGGAATGTGTGGAATGGGGCAGAGCCTTAACCCATAACACAGGAGCACTTGTAATGGGACGTCAGTGCTGGTTTCTTTTGTGTCACTGTAGTCTGACAGACAGGGTGGGTGTCTCATCATTCATGTGCATAACGTCCTTGAAGTAAACTTTTTTTTGAGAATGTAAAACCATATCCAAAAAGTAACAGACTACCTTAGGCCAGTCCTGTCCTACCAGGATACACAGGACAGTTATAGACTCCATCATGAAACTACTGACCGAACTTAGACACTTCCATATTTAAGTGCTTCTAAAAATTACTTTGCAGTCATTCCTTTATCATTGTTGGTCACCAGTTTATGTGAATTTTAAAGCCAAAATTTCAAACACTTGACAGTTTCAGCTTGTGAGTTCAGTGTTTCCAGGTTTGAGATCTGGGTTTTTCCTGGTTTAGAACTTGCTACTGTGAAAATCAGTCCAGTTATAATAAAGGAAGTGAGTCTATGATATCTTATCTGACAGCAATCTATGCATTTCTGTTTTTTTTTCTGACTGTTTGATGAACAAAAATGTCTTTTGTCTAGGCTTCAATACTTAAAACCAGTGATTGCTATTTTTGTACTCAGCTTATCATTTTGGTCCTGGTGATTTTCCTCTGCTGCTGGCTAAAACCTGTTTGGAGGGGGCCAAAAATTCCTCTAGGCAGAAAAAATGCTGTGAGTTGCTGGTTTAATGAAAGAAGCAATCCGAACGCTTCCCCTTCGCTTTGGGAATTTCTGATATGCATATTTGTTTTTATTGTTTTGTGATGTTTTGCTAACAAAACACTTAAGACGTAAATTGTGAAAACAACCAGCAGATTAAACTGTCATCAGTGTAATTAGTTATTTGCAGTTCTATATTATGATATCCGCTACAGATATTCTGGATATTGAGTTGGCTGAAATCCTCTACATACAACTTTCCAAAACTTGGCAAATCCTTGTCTTCCTGACAATTTGTCTCTTTGTCTCCTTTTCTCTTTGTCTCACTGCTTCCTCACCTCCTTGTCTCATTGTGTCTTTCTCTCCTGTCTTGTCTTCTTGCTTATTTGTCTCCTTGCCTCATTGTTTCCTTGTCTTTTTTGTCTCTTTGTGTCCTGCCTCCTTGTCTCATTGCCTTCTTTTCTCTTTGTCTTCTGTCTCCTTGTCTCCTAACTCCTTGTCTTTTTGTCTCCTTGTCTCTTTGTCAAAAGCAGATTTTTGTTTGCCTTATAGTTTCCTCTAATAATAGTTTGTGCAGACAGGTTGTGGAAAGACTTCCAGCTGGCTATGTGCACAACAAAGTCAGCTGAAGTCAATCAGCAGCTGCTATGAAAGTACACACAGCGGTGGCCTGACGTCTCTGGTGAAACTGGGCTCGATGTCCCCTTGACAAATGTGATGTTAACGTGATCTCAGACATCAGAAGTGAACAAGTTAATTGAGGGTTCATTTTCTGTATGTTGAGGGACAAAAAGTTTGATGTTGGAACAGGTGGTGCTTGCATAATTTTCAGCTAACCTTTATTTGTATGCCAAGTGAGAGCTCTTCAGTTTCCTCTGTTACTGGGTCAGAGTTGACTCAGCACATGTCATCTGCCACATCCCCCGAGGTGTCTCGATTTACAGTCTCTCTGTAAAGTGTATTTTGTGTGTATGATATGATTATGTAACACAGAGTTCATGTACAGAATGTGGGCAGCTGAGTGTATATCTGTGAGAAGCTTTATTTGTTTATACTGGGACATAGCACATAGGGGTGGTGAAAAAAATCGATAATCGATTAATCGTGATTATTAAATGGCCGATTATGAATCGATTTTAAATTTCCAAAAAATCGATTATTACATTTTTCAAATTGTAATACAAAGGCGAGTCCTCCTGTTACTGGCTGTCATACATGATTTAACCACAAGGTGGAGCGCTATTAACTGTCTGTCCTAACAAGACACGTGTAACTGAGCCAGCGAGCAAGTGTGTCGGCGCTAACCGGGTGCTAACTGAGGTGAGCGAGGTACGGCTGCGACGCCTGAAAAATGAAAACAGAAAACACATCCGACAACCAACTAATCCACCCAGCTGCATCTGGGTTTAAAGCAAGCGTGTGGGTACATTTTGGTTTTCATGGCAAGTCCTCACAAGATATCGACAGAGCCTATGTTGTCTGCAAGCTTTGCCACACTAAGCTAAAGTACTGCGGCAATACTAGCAACATGAGAGCTCACATGTCGCGCTTCCATCCAGGGGAGGCAACCAGGGCTGAGAACGAGCGTCCGAAGCCTGTCATCCCACCAAACCAGGTGGCTAAGCTCGCACCCGGCTCGGAGCGAGCTAAGAAAATCACAGTGTATATCCTACTTCATCGCGAAGGATATGAGACCATACAGCGTGGTGGAAAACACGGGCTTCCGCTATTTAGTCCACAATCTGGAGCCAAGATATGTTATTCCATCCCGGAGCTTTTTCACGCATAAATCGATCCCAAATCTTTACAAGGAGACAAAGTTTTCCGTGCAAGACTCCATCAAGTCTGCTCACAGGGTGGCAATAACTTGTGATGCCTGGACATCCAGAGCTACGATCTCATACGTGACCATTACGGCTCACCATGTCAGCAGTGAATGGAAGCTCATTTCCTACGTGCTTCAGACCACAGCTCCTCCATAAGAATCTGGTTGTTCCAGAGCAATGAATATTGTTAACTATTATTTGATCACTCAATTTACACAGTGTGTTCTGTTTTTACAACTGTGTACAGTATAGCTATAAGGTTACAGTAAAAAGTGTGTGAAGGAAATTAACTTTACATTCATTTTTACTATATAAGTTACCATGCAAAAATCTGGTTGTTCTAGACCACTGATTCAGTACTTGATTACTCACAACACAGTGTGTTGTGTTCTGTTTTTTTCTATTACAGCGTATAAGCTACAGAAAGTTTATTGTATTTCCTATTTCATTTTGCCATTTAAGTTGCCATGACGGTCCAAGGTATTACACACTGATCTGTGACCACAGAAAGTTCCAAAGCATCTGCATCTTTGTTATATGGAGAGTAAAATGAATAAATAAATAGAATTTGGACATTTATTCACAAGTGTAGATATTTTTTAACAGTGAAAGATTACATTTAAAACAAAGTAAAGCAAAAATTAATTTGGATATTACAATTACACTACAATACTGAAGGTGCTGTGAGGTGTTACTCAAAAGAGAAGTTAAATAATTCAGCAACTGACTGACGTTAAATTGAAGATCAATAATCGGCAATAATCAAAAATCGAATCGATAATCGGCAATAATCGAAAATCGGTTGGTAATCGAATCGGGACTTCAATAATCGTAATCGAATCGGGAAATTGGGCCAATTCACCACCCCTAATAGCACAGCAGTGTACATAAAGTATGGTGTGTTTTAGCTGAATTTCACTTGGACCTTGACCTAGATGGAGGCCCAAAGCTCCAGCGGGCTGTTGCTGTCCAGGAAGAGAAGAAGAGACGGCTCCAATGGGGAGACCGAGGACGGAGAGAGACTTGGGAAAATCCCCAGATGCACTGTGGTGAGTCAGCTGTGTGCTTCGGCTGTCTGTTTGTCCAGCAGTTTCTGTAGGTTCTGTCCGTGTGCTAGTTTGGTTGTGTATATATGCATGTGTGTCCATGACATTCTGATAACAGTATGGTTTATAAAGGTTGAACTTTTAACGTTTTTTGCACAGATCTAAAATTAATTGTGTTGGAATATACGTTGGTTAAATTTCTTTGCAGTATTCTGTAGAATTTGCACATCTGTGCAAAGAGAACACTCAGAAATGCAGTTTCTAAATATTTCAGATTGCAGCTGATGAGTACTGTGTTTAAAATGTCATCTATTCACCCACAACAGCACCGCCCTTTCTTCCCACACCCGTCGAGGAAAGAATGCTACAAATTCAGAGAAATACAACATGATGCCACTTTTTTCCAGCCAGAAGATGAAATGATTCAGTTTGGTGTACAGCGGTTATGGTTATGTGAATCAGAAGAAAACTCCTTTCATCACTGATATTCTCTCATTCTGCTGGCTCGGTCATTTTAGGGATTGAAGCACCCTGCACCTTTCGCAGATGAGCTGGTGCCAGCCGATAGTAAACCCTATGAGAGAGTCAGCATGGATGAGGCCAAGAGGGGCACACCACGTGAGTCCGAATCTTTTAATCTCTCGGCAGATGTGTCTTCGTTTGACAGTTTGTTTGTCTCTCTAATTCCTCCCCATACTTATTACCCTCCTCTCCTTGTGTTTCTTATCCAATTCTCCTTTCTTTTATTTATTCTCTCAGTCTTGAGTACATTCATACCTATGGATCCACTTCATACAGACCAAGTCTATAATGTCCGAACATCTTGTCTCATCTCTCTCCATTCAGCTGACAGACCAGTGCGGGTTTATGCAGATGGCATCTTTGATGTTTTCCACTCAGGTCACGCCAGAGCTCTCATGCAGGCTAAATGTCTCTTCCCAAATACACACCTCATTGTTGGAGGTAAGTGTCAATCTGTGAGTGTCTGTGTCCATGCAGGCTTAGCTGTGGGATGTTGTTTAACCAGCGGTTTGGAACTATTGTCTCCCTAATCTGGCAGTGAGAGTTGTTACACAGACACTGTCATGGTGTGCTTGTCATGTAAGCCTCACCATCAGTCGCCTTCTTTTTTAGGCTGTAGTCAATCCCCTCAACACCAATTTTTATTTTTATCTGGGGCATCACAACCTTCTCTTGAACACTTCCTAGGTCTTTGTTGCCGTAGCCTACTTTGTTTATGCCACTATCCAGTTGGTCGTTTCTTCAGCTCTAGAAAACCAGTCATTGCTGGTTGATGTAAAAAGCATTGTTTACAGTGTGCCAGCACAGGAATTTCACCAAATAAACCTGATTTAAAACAGTGGTATGATGCAAAATACAGGAATATTTACATGCTGGTGATTGGATCAATCAGCATTTTTTATATTCATTTGAAAAAGGATTGAATGTAACAGATGTTCATTGATATGTAAGTACTGTTCTCCAGCTTTTAAATGCTGGATGTTCAACCTGAAAGTCTCTTTCATGCATTATGTATGGCCATCACATTACACTCCTGACTAACTTTCATATAAAAATGAAAAGGGCAAACAGTGTGGTTTTTATATTGCAGTGCAGTGAAATACTAGCTACCTTTGGTCGCAGTAAGTCCCTCAGCTGACCTGAGCTTTTTTTTTTCAGTGCCCACCGCTTTACCTTCTGTGTATGTGCAGGTTCAAAGCCTCCAGTCCTTTTTGTTCCGTGGTACAGACAAATTACATAGTAACGTCTGTCAATATTTCTTACCATTGACAGTGTGCAGTGATGACCTGACCCACAAATACAAGGGCTTCACAGTGATGAATGAGGATGAGCGATACGATGCTGTCAGACATTGTCGCTACGTGGATGAAATAGTGCGAAATGCTCCGTGGACGTTAACGCCAGAGTTCCTCGCAAAACATCGTGTAAGTTAATGTTACAGAGAAACACAGAGAATAGACTCCATCTGTTGATTTACTAAAATCTACTGATTTTTAGTAAAAGGATCTATGAGAATGAGCTGACCAGCCACCTTCCCTGATCATGTGTAACCTTCTCCCTGCTGTTTTTTGTGTGTATTTTTGTTTTTGTACAATTTGTAGATCTGAATCTACTGTGTTGATGTATGTTGTAATGACCTCTCCAGATTGACTTTGTGGCCCATGATGACATCCCATACTCCTCAGCAGGCAGTGATGACGTGTACAAGCACATTAAAGAAGCCGGTGAGTGCCAGAGTAGCTACGAGCAGTAGCGTGATATGCAAGTAAAAGTAAATACAGGATGCAGCATTGTATTTACTACTGCAACCATTGCTGATAAGGGACGATATAGTAAGCTTGGATTAAAAATATAAATGTGATTTGTTAGAAGTTTTTTGAAGTTTGATTTTCTGCATTTTCACATCATGAAGCCTTGAGGGTATAAGTAGTTTGATGAAAAGTAGCATTTGTAATGAGTCTTGACTGAGCTGCATTTGTTGTCAGGAAATAGATTCTGAATAATACGCTCTTTGTGAGTCCTTCCTGCATTGGATGAGAAAAACATACCAGCTGAACAAGACGTCAGTTGGGTTAAATTCAGAAATCGAAATTAGTGCTATTTTAGTAACTTTCGAAAGGTCAGAGGCTAATCTCTCGTCACCTAAGAGTGGTGAATAAATATTCAGGCACATTTCAGACTACTAAGTTTACAAATGAGAGGCATCAGTACTGGTAAAAAAATGATGGTTGACAACTGACACAGCATTAGGGACACTATATAACGTTCAAAAAAGAAGACTAGCATGTCAGAAGTAGCCTTTTCTCACCTTGTTTGACAGGTTCTCCATGTTGTCTTACAATGACTGATCAAAGAATATGGTTGCATTTAAAAGACCAAATGTGTCATCTGTTTCCCTAAACATGTAACTATTTGACCGTCAAGGTCAGGAGCACTGAACCACAGTAGTCATGTGCTACTCTGACCTTGGTGTTTCTTTCCTCCTAAACTCTTCTGCGTTTTGTTTTTTTTTTGTTTTTTTTTTTAGGTATGTTTGCTCCCACCCAGCGGACGGAGGGCATCTCCACCTCTGACATCATCACTCGCATCGTCCGCGACTACGATGTCTACGTCAGACGCAACCTGCAGAGAGGATACACGGCCAAGGAACTTAACGTCAGCTTCATCAATGTAAGGAACTTTGGTTTAACGGAGTGTTAAAGAGTGAGCTGATGTGAGCTGTAGCTGCACCACACTGTGCCAAATTGTGATGACATTCATCACCACTGTAGGCTCAGAGCAATGAATAGCAGCATGTTCTGAGCTCCCCCCCAGTTCTCAGCACCTGAACAGTTTTGGAGATTAGAAGAAAATCTGTAAAGTCTCTGTGATATTTTCTCAGTAGTTTAATAGCATCTTTCTGAATGTTTGTGGTTTTGAGTTTCGTTTCACACTGGTATCCTTGTTAGTAAGCTATTATTTCTACCCTGTCTTCTTTGCCTCTTTTCAGGAGAAGAAGTACCACCTGCAGGAGCGTGTGGACAAGGTGAAGAGGAAGGTACGTGACGTTGAGGAGAAGAGCAAGGAGTTTGTCCAGAAGGTGGAGGAGAAGAGCATTGACCTCATCCAGAAATGGGAGGAGAAATCCAGGGAGTTCATCGGCAACTTCTTGCAGATGTTCGGCCCTGAGGGAGCTCTGGTGAGGACGCTGGTTTAATTTGTACTTGAGTCACTTTTTAATAAGGATGCTTGATTAGTAACACATACGTATTTACAATGTTCATGGTCTGAGTGACGTGCTACAGCTGGAACGAGGCTTTACACATGCCATACCAGAGTTATCGTTGTAAAAGAACAAAACACTGATGAAACAAAATAGTGACAATTATAATGAAACTAATATGTGTTTGTTAAGAACTCAAATCAAATTTACTCAAATTACTGCTGCCCATGTTTAAATGCAGGCTTTTACTTTGAAAAATGTTTTTATATTTCATGTGATTTTAGTTTTATTCTGTTCTCGCTTTTGTGCAGAGATTTGAAATGCGCATAATATGGTTAATCCACAAACACATTCAAACTTTGGTCACTTTAAAAGACAATTTCAGTTATTCAGTGTTGCTTTTATATTGTTGCAACGCTGAAGAGACACATGAAAGGCAGAGAGATCAGAATGTTTTTGTCCCTCGTTCGGGTCAAGATGCACAAACGAGTGTGCACAAATCATCCATGTCCCAATAAATACCAATGTCTTGTTACTCTGAAAGGCAAAAGTTGAAAAAAAGCATCAGTGAGGTTCGTCCAGCCACACAGACAACATTTTACAACAGTTTTTGTAGACTCAGTAGTAAAACATATATTATCTTGCACAATAATGTTGTAGAGAGCAGGGATTATTAGAAACTGGACATACCAGCCAAGGAGTTGTCATGTTTGCATTATTACATAACTTCAAAGGCAAGTATTTAACCTCAATAGAAGACAACTAGAAAACCAATAACTCCCTTTGTGGTACAGAAGCAAATGACCTGTCTTGAGCAAGTTTCAAGTTTTCAAGTTAAGTTTTTAAACGTGGCAGATAGGGACAGCCTGAATGTTTATAGTATCCCTTGGAGAATGCAGCAATCAGCTCATCTTCCAGGGGTCCACTCTTGACTTACAATACATAACACATTACATGGTGAGCATTAATCAAATTATTATATGTAACATTACACCAGATGCATTCATAAATATGAAAAAATTCTGTTTGAAGTGGGTATAGCACATGGATTGACTGGATGAAAGAAAACCAACATTTTCAAAACTAGCACAAGATTCCTCCTTCGTATTGTTTTAAAGGGATAATTTAATTTTTTTTGGTTTCACATTAAGGATTAACTTAGTATGCTTAAACTGTTTGGTCTAATAGAAATGTTGGTTTAACCTGTTAAAGGGCACTTTTTTTTAAAGTCTTCATTTTACCAGGTAAGATCAGTTGAGAGCAATTTGTCATTTACAAAGATGACCTGGCAAGAGGTCTCAGCAGGAAGAAAGATAACAAATAAACAATACATATACAAAAAAGGACACACAAGTGTTTAAACAGAGATTAAAAACATCCTAAATTAATGCTAGCAATTCAGTGAAAACAGTCAGCATGTGCAGTGGTCAACAAGGGTCTGCTGCAGCTTCTGTTTAAAGATGTAAGGTGATGGAAGCGATGACAGTTTCAGAGATTTTTGGAGGGAATTCCAATCGATTGCTGCAGCAAAGCAAAAGGAATTCCGGTCGTTGAAATACTTTGAAATTCAAAATTTCAACCCTCAAGTGTTATTGGAGGATATAAGACTTTTTTTTAACTTTTGTGATATTTTTCAAAATTTTTAATTTTCGTGTTGAAATTCAACGTCAATGAAGTTACCATATATGATTTCTTGCCTGTTAGTGGTTAAAAAAAAAAAAAAAAAGAAAAATCCAAAAATGTATATCATTACGTAGCAGAACTACTCAACCGTAAAATGTGTGAGTTTTGTCAACTAACCATGGTAGTTTTGACGTTTCAACCAAAAATGTGGAAGAGGGCCGAGCCGCAAGTCCGTCTTTTCCCAACTTTAGAGAAAAGAGAAAGTTTAATACGTCCCAGGCCTCTGCTGATTGGTTAAATGCCACGATGTCGTGTTCTGTAATATATTGTGATCTTCGAAGACTGGCTGGGTGAAAACTACATACTTCTCGACATCACTGAAAGGCAGATATTTAATGTGTGTGGAAGTTACCAAATGTGATCACTTGCCCCATAAAAATCAACTAGCTATTTGCAGTGAAGTAGATTAAGTACTGGTGCAGTAGTTTTAAAATGCACGTGTAGACGTTAGCCCACACACAAACCATCTCACTCATCACTTGTTGGTATTTGTGGTTAAATATGATTCATACATTTTAATTAGTTATCGCTGTAGGCAGACAGGTTATAGCGTCACACTGACTCACAGTCTGTTCACAGTGTTTTAAATGTCTCCACCATTTTCCTGTTCATGCCTCTTTCTTCTGTTTAACTGCTTCGATCTGGTCTAACAGCTGATCTCTTCTCGTTTCCCTCCACAGAAACACATGCTGAAGGAAGGAA
This sequence comes from Amphiprion ocellaris, assembly GCF_022539595.1. Classification (NCBI taxonomy): domain Eukaryota; kingdom Metazoa; phylum Chordata; class Actinopteri; family Pomacentridae; genus Amphiprion; species Amphiprion ocellaris. The sequence goes on along the minus strand of NC_072775.1, from coordinate 13,197,126 downwards.
AAGGCCGCATGCTGCAGGCCATCAGCCCCAGACAGAGCCCCAACAGCAGCCCCACCCGGGAGGAGCGCTCGCCCTCTCCCACCTTCCGTCTCCCCTTCTTCTCCAAGACCTCCCCGCCTCCCTCGCCTCCCCCCCACCACAGCGGAGCCCGCGGATACCTCATCAGCGAGGACGACGATGAAGACGACGACGAAAACTAGACGGAGCTTGAATCTGTCGGGTCACAGTCAGTGCTACCAGCTAGCTGAGCTGTTGAGTAGCGTGGCTTTCATCGAGCTCCTGCTTCAGATTTTTTATTTTCTTTCTGTTCGTGGTTTTACTCCGACCTTTAGCCCTTCAGCGTTACCGTAACTGTAACAACCAGGTTCTCCACAGCTCTGTTTTTATCAGCCAACTTTCATCCTTTTTGTTTCCGTGTAAAGGTCAGTAAAGGTTAGCACTAGCCACCCGAGTTCTTTGAACATTAGTTCCATTTACCTCCGTCACTTTTTCATGTTTTTTTGAGTTTATTAGTCACTCACTGTCACTTGAGAATATTTTCAATTGTTACTCTTGGTGCACTCTTGCATCTGTGATGGTGTTCTTAAGGTTGGCATCGTTGTGTAGTAGGAGTTTTTATTTTTGTCTTGGCTTTAGCGGGAGAATTCGCAGGATTTTGGTCACTTGTTGGAACTGCGCTTGTAGTTTTGATGTGGGAGAGGCGAGCTGAGGAATCATGGAGACTGTTGAATAACTCTGGGGGGACGTTTGTCAGAACAGATCAGGAAACCGAACTATGGCGGAGCAGTTTGTATTCTGCTCGTACTAACAAACCTTGTTTTTCTTTTTTGTAATAACAGGGAAATTCCAGATTATATCCAGTCTGAGTTGAATGTGAGAGTAGATGTGTTTGTCTACTAAACAGCAGCCTTTTCCTGAGTTTGTCTGCCTGCATCGGGGCTACGCCCGTCTGTATATGTGCATGCAGCGTTTGTGTGTGCAAGCTCTTAAGTCAGCATGTTTGAAATGTCTTCTGTCAACATTTTCCATCTGTTGACGGATCTGGGTTCAGCTTTGACTTTACTGCATAATAATAAATTGGTTTTAATTTGTCTGCTGACGAGAATCAGTCTTTGGAAGACTAATTTCAAACTAGACGCCTTTCAGTGGCGTAAATGAGCGAATGACCCGTTTAAATGTTGATGTCGAAATACTTATTTTTGTAGGTCTTCATCCCAGTGCTTTCTCAGTCTTAGCAGAGAATCAACATTAGCAAGGCTGGACTTACTTTATTTTTCTTTATTTGTAATGCAGATCTGGGCCTGTAGGGAACTACTATTTTTTATTTCATATGACACATGATGATAATAAAACACTTTAATCTATCCCAGAACATCAGAGAAATGTCAAAATGCCCTTCTCACAGCAAAGTGTTCAGTTGGAGTCACAAGCACAAAATAGGTTTCTTTTGGGTAGCACACTTACACGGTGAAACACACAAGTCCCTCCCTTAAAGACAGGACTTCCACTAAAGCAAACTGCACTCACAGCCTGCATTAATCAGTTTAGAGTTGTGTTTGGACTAATACTAACTCCAGATCAACATTTATGTAGCTACCTCCTTCCCTGAACTGATTCTGTTTCCTACGATGAGCACAAAGTATGATGACTATGTCTTTCTTTTCTGAACAGAGCCATTGTTACAGCACTGAAGTAATGTGACTTGGTCGAAAATTTGACATTTTCCAGTCTGTGTGCACGTGTGTGTGTGTGTGCGTGTGTGTGTATCCTGCATCTCCAGTGATAAAGCATGTGTTGTGTCTCCTCTGTAACCGAAAACATCACAGGTGACCTGAAGATGTAATGCAATACAGTCAGATAATATAAATGTTAACAGATGTCGGATTGCTCTGTTCTGGGCTTGGTTTCCCAAAAGCACTTATGGTTTCAGTCAGTAACAACGCCTGCCTCTATTCTTGTCAGATTTAATGGTTTGGGGAAAATGACTGCAAAGGACTCCTACAGTTATTAAACCCTGCTTTTGATATTGAAAGTACTGAACCAGTATCGTTTGCTGAGGAAATCCAGCCTACATTTTGGTGCTAAGATACTTTCGGGAAGCCTCGCCTTCATTCTTGTGGAATCTTTTCTTTTAAGTCGGTGTGAACTTGTCAGTAAGTGCATGTCCACGTTCAAGAGCTCAAGGTGGCAAAGGCTCCAGTGGCAGGCCAATAACAGCCACTACTACTAAGAGGCATACAAATGTAAATGTTTTAACAGCAGTCGTTTTAATCATGTATTATTTTACTGTTTTTGGGTTGTTTTTGTTTTACGTCCTGGGTGTAGAGGAAGAGCAAGACAGGAAAGATGTATTAAAATGTGTTGGCCAAAGCATTTTCTGACCGGAACTGATCATTTTGTCTCCTGCGGTTTCATGTAACTGCTGAGTTTATTCTAGATTTATCATCTGTTCCTTCACACTTCAAACCTGGAGGTTAATTTTGGGCACATTTCACTCTCTATTTATTTGTCAGAGAGGACGGTTTAAAAGGCTGGACTGACCGAAGCTCTGTTGCAACCACTGTTCCTCAAGGGCTTGTTTGAGGTGAACTGCACCTCTTCTGGAGAACAGATGAGAGCAAAATGCGGAACTGAAAAAGCTGTTGTAAAGTTGGGTAGTTTCCAGCATCATTAAATCTGATTCCAATTTAATAAAATGTTATGACCACTGTTCCCTCTAAGCTGCGCACTGCTGACACGGTCTCCGCGCACAGAAAATCTGCGCTGCGCACAAAAAAAAAATCCAACCTAAATTGTAAATAAAATAAACACGTAACAATTCATTCTGTGCTATTTTTCAGTATGAGTCAGTGAGTGACCGGTGACTGACTGCTGCAGCCAATGATGCGATTCACATACGTATTTACCATAGACTGTATATACTGGTATTTACGCAGCTAATCAACGTCATGCGTCCTTACGTGCAGCCATCGTTGTTCTCATAGATATGAATGAGTAGATAGGACACGCCCCTTTGAGCTGCGTGCTACAGCGAGGCTAAGCTAGTGGGGACAAAGTTTCAGTGCATTCCGTTGATGTAGACGGCGTGAAACCGGAAACAAGTATGCCGGCTCAGTGTGCTGCATATAATTACACACTGCGTCGTACGATTGAGACAAGGAAACTTGGAATGACTTTTCATAGGTAAGAATAGTTTTTGGCTCTTTTTTCATTATGAAATCTTGTTGAGAGCTTCCAGTCTATGAGAGCTAACTAGTTAGCCACTAGCAAAACGCTAAGGCGAGCTAGCAGCTTGACGAGCAAATACCAGACGATTAATAGTAGCTGTAGTATAGTTGTACAAGCAGTAGTAGTAATACTAAAAGTACAAGCAGCAGTAGTATAAACAGCTGTTAGAGTCGTAGAATTAGTATCAGCATTTGTAATAGTATTACAAGTTGTAGTAGCAGTGCCAGTATCAGCAGCACTACGAGTAGTAGTCACATTGCTATTACTACCACCAATACTACCAATAGTAGTTATAAAGCCTAACTCATGTATATCCAGATTACCATCTATGTTCTTCCTCCAAACCCATTTTATGATTGGGATTACAGGCAGTTCTTTAGGACTGCTCTCAAATAATTGAAATGTTACTAAACAAGGTTATACTTATCAAATTAAATGGCTCTGGTCTCCAGTATATTGGCGAATTCGGTTCTTTGTACTTAATTTATTAGCATGATTTCTTTTTAATATGTTGTGTACAGACTTAATTACTTCTCTGTCTACTTTTCTTACTCCATGTAGGTTTCCCAGAGACTATGGGCTGAGGAGGAATTGGAAGTTTGTCGGCTTAGACCTGGTGTCATTCCATCAGTGTTAAACTTCCCGGCTCATCTTTGAAGAGTACGTGCCAGAAAGACCACGACCAAGCAGCCTTGAGATCTTAGGCAGCGTCTCCCTCAGGTGGGTGTCAGCGGTGTTCACGGTCAGGTCTGTGGTAATCCCGTCAAAAAACAAAACAGAAAAAAATCTAGATTATAAATCAACATGTAACCAAAGCACTCTGTGTATAATGCCATAGTATAGGATGTAGTTCAGAAAATGTCAAAGTATAGTATACTTTACTCAAGAATAACATAGTATGGCCTGTAGTTCATAGTACAGCATGTTGGCAAGAAAAAAAACAAAACATAGATTATTATGTGGTTCAAAACGTGCAAAATGATAGGATGTTGCCTAAAATTATCATGTATGATATGTGGTTCAAAAAATGTCATAGTGCAGTATATTGTCAAAATAGTATGTTATTCAAGAAAACATCAGAGTATAATATGTCATCTAAAAAATGCCATAGAATAATAATTTCATTGCACAAGTAAAAGTATAGTAACTTTTAAAACTGTTCGAATTTTTATGTTGCTAAAAAAACAAAAAAACTAAAACAAAAAAAGTCATAGTAATATGTCAATTAAAAAAGCCTATAGTATAGCGTGTCGCCCAACAAACATCATAGTATAGCATGTTGCTCTAAAAACGTCACAGTATAGCCTTTAGTCCACAGCTGTCAGTAGGTGAGGAGCAACACAAAAACAGTCCAAACGCTGGTTTCCAGAGGGTTAGACGAGAATTTATTTGAAAGAGGAAGTTTACAACAACACAACATGTGAGGGGGTTAAAAACAAATGGGTGTTAGTAAAATAAAAATAAACAGAACTAAAAGTGAACTTCATGTTGACATTGATGGGCATTCCAACCAGGAACAAAGTAAAAGATAATCAATACGGAAAAAAAACTCTTCCTGTTCACCTCTTAAAACCCAAAAACACACCGCAGTAGCACCCTAAACTAAAACTACCAATGGGTTCCCTGTTTTCCTTTCTGAACAATTCAAAGGTCCCTCTCTATCTCCCCACACATCCACCAACCACTGGAACACATCTCCAAAGTTCTGCTGGGCCAGCTCAGCTTCCCCTCAGAAGAAGTGCCGCCACCTGCCAGATGAAGGAGCCTTTTGAGAGGCAGCTGGCATCGTGATTGGACTGTACTTTGGTCTGTTCCAATCCAGCTTCAGCTCCAGAGACGGCAGGCGGGACGAGTCAACGGAGGCCGGAGTGGACGAAGGCATGCAGCTGAGTACAATCCAGAAAACAACAGAGGAGGAGTGCAGGGCCAGAACAAGCAGAGTAGCATCGTATGTCTCTTAGAAAACATCATAGTATAGCCTTTGGTATGAAAAAACGCCATCATATACATCGTATATTGTACAAATAACAAGTCAAAGCAAAGAGACATACATTGTAGAGTTGTAGTAATTGTGGGCTGACTGATTTACTGATTATCAGTATTTTATTTTTTACTGATTTACAGTAATAAATCGATTTTAAAATGGTGCTACTTTGGCTCTGAACCTTTATCTACCTGTGGTCACTCTGTCTTCTGGAGTGATTTGATTGGTTATACGTCACGAATAAAACTCCTTTAACTTAACATCTGTAAACAAAACAAAAACGTATCAACAAAGTTTTCTGTTAGAGTTTGTGTTCTTCTAAGTTCAAGATTTTAAATACTTTCATTTACTGCAAATGAATATCTACTCCAAATGTCTCAGTAATAATCATTATCAGCCTTAAAAACCCACAAAACACCCCTCTATACTCGACCACACTTAGTACAGTCCGGTTCCCCCTTCTATAAATCTGCTTGGAATCGTCCACTTCCTGTTTGTCAAAGTGGCCTTCTACCTGGACAGGTTTTGTTGGAGCTCATGCAACAAACATTTTGGGTAACTGCACTTTAATATGGATGGATGACACTGAATTAGAGTCTGTTTTAATGAGACTGAGTTAAGATGTGTAGCTCTGTCATTAAATAGGAAATTATTTCTCAGAATTCACAGAGAAAAGTCTGAAATGTTTGCTAGGTTAGCATCCCACATGTTCTTTGGCTCAGCTAAAGCTAACTCTCTCCAACTTCTGGATCTCTTGAGTTGCTTGTTGTTAAAATATCTTGCTAGAGGTGCTGAAGCTCAGAAAGTCTGAGATGTTTGTTCAAAATAAGCTCATTCTCAAGTCTTATCTGAACTCTTTTGTTTGAACTTTCCCTAAACTTAGGAGTTACAGACAGAGCAGCACATTCAGACTCAGTCTCATTTATGTAGAGATTAAACTTCAGTGTCATTCATTGATGCTAAAGTGCAGTTTTTCAAATGTTTGTTGCACATCCTCCCGACCAAACCAGTCCAGGTAGAAGACGATGTGAAGAGAAAGCTCCAGAGGATGAATATCACACATTTACGTTGGAAATAAATGTCCTTTAATTAGACATTGTCATGCAAAAGTTGGATTTCCCTTTAATGATGTTCAAATCTTTGTTGAGTGTTTTGTTGATGTTTGTTTCTAAATGTTTTTTGACACTCTGCCCCAAAGATTAAAACCTTCTACGGCTCACAAGCTGCAACAATTCACACATTATCAACTATCTTTCTGACTAAACTAAGATAAAAAGTGAAAAACTGCCTGATTACTGCATCATGAATGTAAATCTTTTTGGTTTTTATGACAGTAAACTGAATATATGTGGGTTTGACATTTTATAAACCAAACAAGAAATGAATTACTGGAGAAAACAATCAACAGATTAATGGACAAAGAAAATGTGTTTTCCAACATATATGGCTGAATTACTCCATTACAAGATACATACAATTTTAATTCAATTTTATTTATATAACACCAAATACAGGTCAAATTGTCTCAAGACACTTTATTTTTATATTTTTTGTCATATTTAAAATATGACAAAGTAAGAAATTTAAACCTCTTGACTAATCCAATTTATTATTTGGTTTTTAAGAGACTAATCGACAACTAAAATAACTTTCTCCACTAAAACTAATAAACATGAGGTCAAATAGAAGGAACAGTTTTAAATACTGCAGTCCCACAATGACAAGAATAAAGTTTGTCAACAAAAATTAAATTTGCTGGTGGAAGTCCTAATAAATGATAATAAAGTGTGATACTAAAGGTTTGTGGAGCTAAAAATGTCAAAGTAAAGATATCAAGTTGAACATCTGGATGGAGGTTGATAAAAGTTGACCTCCCTTCATTTCTCTGGAGCGACTCCATGGATTTTATGGATGGTGGTTAAAGACCTGCTCTTCTAGTGGTCTTCCTTCTAGTTGCTGTAAAAAGTCACTCCATCCTGGCTGACTTCAACACCTCTTCATGACAACTTGTTCTGCCTCCGACCTCGTGGAAACTCAAGAAACTCGGGAAAACCTGTGGAGACTCGAAGAACTCGTGGAGACTCGAAGAACTTGTCAGGCGGGGGAAGGTGTGGTGGGAGGTGGGGGAGTAGAGGGGGGAGGCCGCCACCCACCTCCCCGCCTACTCTCCGCCCTGGCTCCACCCAGACTCCGCCTTAGTTCCGCCCATGTGGTCACTTCAGAAACTACGATGTCAAAGGGACGACGAATTTATTTATTTTCATCTGATCTGTAGCTCAGTCAGTTAAGGATTTGCCTATGGAGCTGCAGGTCGCTGGTTCAAGACCAGACACTTCTTAAATTTTCTCAAAATTCTGACAAAGACAAAGAAAGAAAATTGCCAGTGGTGGGTCTTGAACCTGCGACCCTCCGCTTGGTAGTCTGTCTTCTTATCCCCTGAGCTACTCGCTCAGATACTAATTCTTCTTTTTTTTGCGCATTTATCATCTATTTTTTGTCGTTTTCGAGTTTTTTTTTTAACTCGAATTTCGACTTGACCGTTTTTCTCAGGAGGTTGGACTTCAGCCTTTGTGCTGGAGGGTGGAACCTTCAGTTCCAAGACTTTCCAAAGCCTCCACACCTCCCGAGTCCTCAGGATCTGAGCTTTCACACAGTCTGAGGGCTGAAATTTTCTAAGTCCCACAGTAGTTCTCTGTTGGATTGAACTTTCAGACAGTCCAAGGACTGATATCTTCTAAGTTCCTGAGTAGTTCTCTGTTAGTTTGAGCCTTCAGACAGCCTGAGGACTGAAATTTTCTAAGTCCCACAGTAGTTCTCTGTTAGATTTAACTTTCAGACAGTCTGAGGACTGATATCTTCTAAGTTCCTGAGTAGTTCCCTGTTAGTTTGAACCTTCAGACAGTCTGAGGACTGAAATTTTAAAAGTTTCTCAGTACTTCTCTGTTAGTTTGAACTTTCTGGTTAACAGAAACCTTAAAACTTGTGACCATGAGTCTTGATTTCACATTTAGACTATCCATCTGAGTTCTTCTCAGACCTTCACCTGTGGGTTTTGTAGAAATCCTCAACAAACTTTGATTCTCTTCACTGAACAGTAAAGTTTGTGGAAATCAGAAGGTAACATTAGTTTGATAAATGCCTTCAACTACAAGTAGACTTTATCTGGAAAGCAGTTTTCTGAAATGAGTTCTTAGTAAATCTGTCAACAATCAAACCAAGAACATAGAAAGAGGAAATGTTTGAAGAAACGATGTTTTCGTTTCAGACTAGAAAACGCTTTCAGACTTTTATCTGTTTTTGCTCTTTTTGATTGTTTTATTGTCTCTTCTGTTTAATTTGATCTTCTAAAGTCTAACTGGTGTCTTTTCAAATGTTTTGTCTTTAGTTTGATTCTTGTTGAATGTTTAGTTTTGCTCTTTTCTCACCTTTTATTCTTTTCTAATGTCTGATTTGATTTCCAAATGTTTTGTCTTTTTAATGTTTAATTGCTTTTTCAAATGTTTTATCGGCTTGTTTGAATTTTTTTTTCTTTCCCAGTATTTAATTTTTCAATTAAATCTTTAAGGTTTTTCTTTTTAAATGTTTTACCACCTTTTAATGTTTAATTTTCTTTTTAAATGCTTCATTGTATTTTCTGTTTAATTCCTATTTGAAGTTTTATTGTCTTTAAGATGTAATTTTCTAATTAAACATTTAATTTTTTAATTAAATGTTTTGTCTTTTTAAAGGTTTAATAATCTAATTAAATGTTTTGCTTCTTAAAAATGTTTAATATTCTTCTTGTTTAATGTTTTTTTTTAAATGTTTAAATATGGAAAATATTTTTTCTGTAATTTTTAATATTTGTATTTTAAAATTTTTGTTTAATTTCATAATGACATGTATTGTATCTAAATCACAATGCAAATACTTCTGTTGTCACAATCATGAGTTAGTCAATTATTCAGTTTATCAATTCAACTTTATTTGTTTAGCACCTTTTCACAGATGACAAAACTAAACAAGCAAAGAGAAAAAAACTATGCTAAAACTATGATTAAAACTCAAAAACATTAAAAAAAAAAAAAAAAAAAAAGATTTAACATGGTATTAAAATATGTTGTGTCCAGGGGATGGAGGGAGTTTATTGAAGTCTTCTTGGGTGCACATGATAAATCATTTAAAATATAAACTTGATATTCAGTCTAAGGAAACTGCAGAGCGACAGAAGAAGCAACAATATTTCCTGTTTTCTCCTTTAATGAGTCGACTCTTCTTGTGCTTTCAGACCAAAGAACTACAGACTCTTCACAACCTGCTCAAACTCTTGGTAGAGGACCTCACCACACGGGTCAAGAAGGTTTCCATCTCATTTCTACTCTGAAGCTCACCTTCTCCTGCTCAAACTGCTGATAACTGTTTCTGCTGCTCTACAGTCTGGTCTCCAGAACTTCCTAAAAACTCTCAAAGTCTCTTCTGCTGCAGGTTGCTTTGTAGAACTGTTGCAGAAAACCTCACTAAACCACATGGAGGGGCCTCAAGATAGTCGTCCAAATGAAACCATACAAAAACCAAACTAGCACAACCCAAACGCTGAAGTCTCCTACAGCCTACCAGAGAACCTCTGAGAACAGAGAATCAGGACAGGAACTCTTACCTTCTGGACAACCAACGCTGGTTCACAAACAAGAATACAGAATGTGTCTGACCAAAAACCTCTAAAGACTCACTACAGCCAAGATAAAGACACAACTCAGCTGCATCAAATCCACTAATCACTGCACACATTACCACCATGTGCTAACTGTGGCTAAAGAACCACATTTACCAAGACAACTATCCAGTACAAAGCCCTAAAACACACCAAGAAACACATTAAAGATGATTTTACTGCTGGAAGCTGCAAGCCAACGCCTAAAGAACAACCTAAAGCAACGGAGCCAAACCCAGTTCAGTGGTGAAGAGAAACAGAGGAAATGTTTGACTGCAGCTAAATAAAGCAGGAAGACACTGAGCTGCTCAGGTGTTCCTGATAAAACCAAGCAGCCACCTGGACAGCCAATAGGAACACAGCTTACTGGAAGTCCAGAGGGCTGGGTTAGTGAAGGAAATTTAGTTTAAAGTTGCAGCAGAAAGTTAACAAAGAAAGTTGAAAACCACCTTCTGATACCTGAAATCTCTGAGTTTTCACACAAAGAACACCTGAACATGTCAAACTGGTTCCATAGTAGAACCATCATTGTAAAAACGTCATAGTATGGTGTGTTGCTCAAAAAACATTAGGACCCGGCTGTCAGGGGACAAACATGTAAGAAACATGAGAACAGAGAGAACCCAACCAGTAGGTCACAGTTTATCATCCCCCAGTCATCTCCTGAAGTCCATATGGTGAGAGACATCAGTGTCTGGTTGTTAATTTACCAGAGGATGCTTATAATCATGCTGATGTGGTCTGTACTCTACAGTATTTTAGTGACTCAATAAATGTCTAAGTTGTTTTTTTAAATGCTTTTTAGTTTTTAATAAACATTTAACAGCCTATATGTAATCAATAAATGGTCTTTGCCTATCTTAAGAAAAACTCACTCAGAACTCTGATACGTTAACAGTACTAAATAAATCAATAAATACATGCATACACACAAAAATAAGTTAATACATTAACTGTGTTAAGATAAGATTTAGATTTTAAAAAAAAAGTTGTTTATGTTTTTGCAGAATCCAGTATTGCTCACTGGTTGGTCATTACATTTTGTTAGTTTGATTTCACTGTTTAAAATGATGCCACCTCTTTTCAGACAGAACCTGTGATAATAAAACAATACAAATTTTTAGTTCCGTGTTAATAAAGCACTTAAAGCTTTAAGTATGGCTAAATGCTTTTTTCAAAATTAAATATATCACTCCTTAGGTGGTAGTGGCCCCAAGTTTGGTAAAGTTGGAAAGATATTCACAGATTCAGACTTCCAGCATCAATAACTCATTAGATATAGGTTGTCAAAACATAAACGGTGCCTCTTTCCCATTGTTGCAAGGCAGACAATGTGCTACAAGCCCAGTTTTATCAAAAGTAGCTGTCTTTCAAGCTACAGGAATAACATTGGTGTCTATGGAGTGAACAGGGTCCGTCTGCAATTTGCAAAACTGCTGCAACAGTAAAGAGAGACAAATATTCAATAACTTCACTCTTATACATTTTAGTGTCACTAAAATCACTGCAGCCTTCAACTGGCTCCTGTTGACAAAGTGTTTTAACAGAAATGTAAATGCTGTAATTTGATTCTTTTAATGAACCATGTAACTTGAATGGATGTGATGCTGGTGTGACCACAGTGCACACGTCTGATGTTGCTCACAGTGGTCCAAGGGACGCTCAGGGAGTTTGTGTGTTTGCTCAGACTCAGGAAAAATTACAGGGAACATTGGTTATGACACCCATATATCAGTTTGAACAGAGTCTCCAATAGGTTTATTCATGACAGAGTAGCCTATTAAAAATACTGTACACGTCATTTGTGATTCAACCTCCATTTTTGATGAATTCTTGTGTAAATCAGCATCATGTTAGTTTCTGTATAAACCAACAGAGCAGACCTCCAAACAAATGGAAAAAACACCAATGGTCAAATACAGCATAAAAGAAAGCAAGCTTTCTGTATTGATCTGTCAGATATTTAAACTGTTCAGTAGACAGTTGTGTTGTTAAAAGCTTGAATTAAATCAGTCCAGTGTTAATATACAATGGACTAGAACTAGATTTTGTGTGCAGTTTATGATCTGTAATATGAATGAGTTTTACCTCTGACTGATAACTGTCACCATCAACCACACATTTATTGTGTTAACAGAATAAGAAGTAAAATCTAAGTCTCTCCAATTCCTAAAATTGCAAGTTTCTATCAAACATCGCACTGTTGCTATCATCTAAACCAGGGGTGTCAAACATGTGGCTCACAGGCCAAAACCGGCCCTCCAGAGGGTCCAATCCGATGACGTAAAGTGTAAAAAATTACAGAGAAGACATTAAATGCAGATTGTAAATTTGTAAAACTATAAAATAATTTCTAGATCATGACAAGTTGTTTTCATCATAAAGTAAAATACTAGATTGCTCATTGTTTTTCGTCAGTCACATTTTTGTAATAGTCTTATTTTTTGCCCTTTCTGACTTTTCTCATTTGTCTCATGTTTTTGTCGTTTTGTTTCCTTTTTGTCTCGCTTGTGTTTTTGTCTTATTTTTGTCATTTTGCTTTATTCATTGTTTCGTATATCGTTTTTGTCGGTTTTTTTTGTCTCGCTTGTGTTTGTCATTTTGTTTCTCACTGTAGTCATTTTTTGTCTTGTCATTTTTGTAATTCTTTGTCTTGTTTTTGTTGTTTGTCCATTTTTTGTCACTTTGTAACTTTTTTGCCTAATTTTTTTGTTTTGTGTAGTTTTTCTCGTTTTTGTCATCTTGTCTCATTTTTGTAATATTTTGTCATTTTCATTTTTTTGTCCTTTCTTTTGTCGTTTTGTGTTTCCTTTTTGCCTCACTTGTGCTTTTTTTGTCATTTTGCTTTGTTTTGTGTATCATTTTTGTTTTTTGTCTCGCTTGTGTTTGTTTTTTTGTCATTTGGTTTCTTGCTGTTGTGATTTATGTAGTTGTCTTGTTTTTGTTGTCAAATTTTTTTGTCGCTTTGTAACTTTTGTCTCTTTTTGTTGTGTAGTTTCTCATTTTTGTCATCTTCTCATTTTTGTAGTATTTAGGGTCCGAGCACCACGAAGTGGTGCGAGGAACCTATTGAAACCCTAGGAATTATTATTATTATTATTATTATTATACTTTTTTCTACGGACGGGGTAAACGCATTTTTGACGCCCTAAACATACACGAAAACGCATGAAAATCGCCACACACATCAGGACTGGCGAAAAATTTGATATTTCAGGGGAATGGCACGCGTGCGTGCCAAAATGGCTCAATAGCGCCCCCTAGAAAATTACAAAAATTCAGCCCCCGGACAGCGTTCGACCTAGACTTCTGAAATTCGGCACACATATGTAACTCATCAAGACGCACAAAAAAGCCTCTTGCATCATTACCCATAATGCAACAGGAAGTCGGCCATTTTGAATTATGAGTCATGTTTTGGACAATTTTGTGTCATTTTTGGACATTTTTTAAAATCTATAAACTCAAACAGCGTAACTCCAAGAGAGCTGAAATTTGGCCAGGATGTACTCCAATCACGGGTGATCAAAAGTTATCAAAACGCTCCGCAAAAGTCTGAAGGCGTGGAAATGGCGAGCCACGGAATGCGGCCATGTTGAAATATGATTCATATTTTGGACATTTTGTCATTTTTGGACATTTTAAAAAGCTATTAACTCAAACACCGTAACCACGAGAGAGCTCAAATTTGGTCAGGATGGACACCAGTCATGGTTGATCAAAGGTTATCAAAATACTCTGCAACAGTCTGACGGTGTGGCCATGGTGACCAGCAGAATGCGGCCATTTTGGATGTGTCGCCATGAAACAGGAAGTGCTGTCTAACTAGCCTGGACATGCATCAATCTGCCTCAAACTTTACATGTGTGATCAGAGTCCGGCCCTAATCACATCTTTGTGGCACTTGGTGGCCATTTTGGATTCCTTGCCATTAAACAGGAAGTGCTGTCTTACTAGCCTGTACATGCTCCAATTTGTCTGAAATTTTACATGTATGATCAGAGTCCAGCCCTAATCATATGTTTGTGCCACTTGGCGGCCATTTTGGATTTCTCGCCATGAAACAGGAAGTGCTGTGTAACCAGCCTGTGTCTTGCAGTCAGAGTGTAAAGAATTGAAGCTGTCAGAGGCTTTCTGTGGTGAAGAGGCTGCAGGACATCAGCTGCTCCAACAGGTGACGCCTTTGTTCTTTGGCTCCAACCAGAACCAGCAATAAATCAGCATGAGCTGCAGCTTATCCACCTCATAGAGTGTATAATAAAGAAACCAAGAGGTTTTAGTTGATAGCTGTCTCTAGTGAATGACCAGCAGTGTCTTGTTCAGGTTGTGAGGAGAAGTAAAAAGCTTACAGCAGCTGGTATTCCCAGGTAATCTCCCATCCAAATACTAACCAGGCCCAACCCTGCTTAGCTTTGCAGATCAGATGAGATTGGGTGTATTCAGTCTCAGAAACAAACCTACAACGTAAGTTCTGTACCTCACATGATTCAAATCTCCACTCACACCTTTTATTTGTCCTTTGATTGCTCCAGTACTTATTGATGCCATCATTTAAGCCAATTTACAACAACACCTTGTAGGAAATGTGGTGCAGAGGTAAGTGCTGTGCCTCACATGTTGAAGGTCCATGGTTCAAATCCCCACTCACACTTTTTATGTGTCCTTTGGATGCTCCAGTACTAATTGCTAGCATCATTTAAGCAAAGTTAGAGCAGCATCTTGTAGGACAGGTGGTGTAGAGGTAAGTTTTTTGCCTGGCATGTTGAAGGTCCCCGGTTGAAATCCACCTTAGTACCTTTATTATCTTCACCTCCTTAATAGTTTTGTGTACCATCATTTACGAAAACTAACAGTTACACCCAGCAGGAAGGATAGTGCAGTGGTAAGTTATCTGCCTCTCATCCAGGAGGTTTTTGGTTCGAATCCAGCCCAGGGCTCTTTTGACACTTTTTAAGATAAGATAAAGATAAGATAAAGTTCTTTATTTCTCCCCACTCCAGGGGAAATTTACATTGTTACAGCAGCTTTATTTACAATATATACATACTTTGGCTGTATGACAACCTCTTTCAACCATCATTACAACAAAGTCCATGAAGGACCTTGTGTGAAAGATAGCTCACACATAGGTTGTGTGTCTGTCATGTGGAGGGTCACGGTTCGAATCCCCACTGGGAACCTTGTGGAGGATGATAGTGGAGTGGAAAGGTTGTGGTCTGTGGTGTGGAGTGTCAGTGGATTGGAGTTGAAGGGTGGTTCCTGCAAAACCAGGAAGTTGCTGGAAAAGGCAAAGAGCGCAAAGAGCGCAAAGAGCGCAAAGAGCGCAAAGAGCGCAAAGAGCGCAAAGAGCGCAAAGAGCGCAAAGAGCGCAAAGAGCGCAAAGAGCGCAAAGAGCGCAAAGAGCGCAAAGAGCGCAAAGAGCGCAAAGAGCGCAAAGAGCGCAAAGAGCGCAAAGAGCGCAAAGAGCGCAAAGAGCGCAAAGAGCGCAAAGAGCGCAAAGAGCGCAAAGAGCGCAAAGAGCGCAAAGAGCGCAAAGAGCGCAAAGAGCATCTTTTTGCCACTTGGCGGCCATTTTGGATTTCTCGCCATGAAACAGGAAGTGCTGTGTAACCAGCCTGTACATGCTCCAATCTGCCTGAAACTTTACTCTGTCAGGTGCAGCGCCTCCTGGTGGATATGTGTGGGCCAGTCGGGCCGCACGGATGCGAGGACCCGTCCAACGCTGCTTGCAGCTTTAATTTGTCTTTTGTTCTTTTTTGTCTGACTTTTGTCATTTTGATCATAAAGTAAAATATTGCATCATTACAGATATGTGACTAAATCTTTTGTACTTTCTAGATCAGGGGTCTTCAACTAAAATTCAAAGTGGTCCAGTCAGAGAAAATGTATTAAAGCAAAGGTCTGAAACATCATAAAGTCTGCCTTCAATTAGTGCGATATATGTTGATGTAACCTAGAAGTTTTATTAGCCTGTGCATGTAATCAATAGCTGACCATCAAATCAAATAAATTCAGTACGGTTCAAAAACATTTTGACATTTACTAACAAATGACTTTTGATATAACTGTACATTTTAAAATTAAGTGCAGAACTTGAAAAAATAATGACTGAACAACCCAAACCAGCTTATATACATCTTTAATACCTAAATCTCAAAAAATTTAAACAATTGAACACTTTAACATTTTTTCCCTGTCGTTACTCCCCTTATATCCCATGCTGCTTAATGGGAGAACTGAGCTGCAGTTTGCCCTGCCACTACTTTTTGAATTGTGTATTGTGGTCTGAATGGTGTCAGGGTCGTTCTCAAATTTCATCATATTTGGAGCTCATTGGTCAGTCTGGAACGATATTCAGTTTTGTCATGTTGTCATGTTTGTTATGTTCATAGTTGAGAAAGGTGCCTCCAGCTGTATGTTGAGCCAAACATGGTCAGCATGTGCAGGACTATTTCCCTCTCGGTGTCGCTTTATTCATTTTCCTTTTTTGTCTGTCCCTCACCTCTCAACTGTTTTCTGAACGCAGAGCTGTGATGTTTAGCAGCTGAATGCAGAGACTTCATTGGCTGAGTAGTGTCATGAGGGATGGCTGAACTCGTACGTAATTGGTCTGTGTGTTTCCTGAGCTGATAACTAATGCCGTAAACACTGGGAAAGCTGTGCCGGTAAAACAGAAGCGACCGGTCAAATTTAAAATCCCGTTACAATTTACTGATTACAGGTCCGGTCCGTATAAGACGGCGTCTGGGTCCGGATCCGGACCGCGATCCACCAGTTAGTGACCCCTGTTCTAGATAAACTGATCTATAAGTTGTAATGTGTAAATGATAAACTGAGGCATAATGTTGAAACTGAATTTATTTTTCTGAAGAAATTTCAGGCTGTTCATAATATTTTGTAAAAAGATAATTCCTTAAATGTGGATTTTTTCAGAACATAGTTTTTTGGAAAAAATTAGGCTTGGTATTTATAGGTTATTATACTCTGATTTTACTGGTCACTTTTGATCAAATTGGGCTGAATGTGGCCCCTGAACTAAACCAATCAGCTGCATTTCCATCGTGCCCACTTGTGGACAGAAACTATAACTAAACTGACACCAGTGCAAAGTTGGGCTCAAGTCAGACAGAAATCTAACCAGCATGCTCTCTGCAGCCAATGCTGGTGATTTATTTTGCACAGGCTCATCTCAAATGTGCCCAACATAAGGAGGAAACAACAAACAACAACCTAAAATAACATCAGTGGAATGAAAACGCACACATACACACAAACAGGGGAGGTGGGGCTTGGATACATAGTCAGATTTTATTGGACAGAACGGTCACCAGGGCTACAAACATGAAGAAGCAGACAGTGGCGAAGCAAACGCCAGGGGGAGACATCACCTCACTGCAAACCCTCCCAGAGCCTGATCTTTAAATCAAAATAGTGTGACAGAGTTAATCTTAGTGCTTAAGAAACATTTGGGGAATTTGGGTCAAAACAAGCTTATCAGGATGATGGTCGAAACCTCAGAACTGTCTGGAATGTTTCCCTTATGTTTAAACTTCACTGACTAAATGCCAGAAAAAGTAAAAGTGGAAAAGTAGCAGAGGAAAAGGATCAATACACTTGGAAGTACAAACACAGCTTGCACGTTCTCTTTTCCTTTTTACTTTGAGGATAATTTCACTTTTTTGTCCTGTTGAGTGGCAATGACCATTCCCAAAAAACACAGATCAAATATCAATCAATTCATTCAAAGGGTCTACGGAGACAGAAGTTGGTATACAGGAACTATATCAGGGTTCATTTTAAACCACCACAGCTACAAACCATCTTTACCAGGGATAACTCTAAGACATATGTGACTTCTAAAGTAACTGCAGAAGTAGATAGTGGGACAATAACACTGAATAAACACAACAGAGCCTCCTGTCCTCTCCCCCTGGACCCCCCTGCATCACTTGTCTTTTTCTTTCGGACACCGGTTGGCTTACTTTTTTTTTTACTCATCACTACGAGATATATACGATACAATGGTTCACATTTTGCATATATCTGTGCATTATACCATATTTACTTTTTTTAAGTTTTATTTTTAAACGATGTAAATTCGATCTCCAACACCTAGTTAGGAAGGGGTGGGGGTGGGAGAGAAGCGATAAGGGCTGAAGGGAAGAAGGGACAGAAAGCAGGAAAGGGAGAGAAGAAAACAAAAAAAAAAATTCTTAACAGGATAGATGGGAGGAGAAGTGGTCAGTTTGCTGCCTGGCGGGTGGGGGGTGTTGAACTTTAGCAGCGGGTTTCGTAGATGCCGGAGCGGCCGATGTACCGCACCCATTTGATGACGTCGTGGTCACTGTAGTTGAGCTTGGACTCAAACACCTTCAAGTAGCGCACCTTCAGACCAGATGGAGCGAAAGGAACCTGCAGAGGCGAGAGGAGGAGAAGTTAGAGTGTGTCGAGGCGTGTTGGGATCTGTAGGCCGCACAGGCAGGAAGCGTGTTTGTGTTGTCTGAGGAAACGGTAAACAGGTTGTGATTTGCATGACAGATACTGAGATCTCATGTAATCCAGAGTCCATTTGTGTGGCTGCCAACTCTGTACGAAGTTCTGCTTAGCTTCTATTTCACAGACAGTGTTAAATCAGGCAGTTAGTTAAAATGCTGCAACTAACTTTTTGAAATTGTATGTGAAAAACAATTTTTTTAATAGCAAAATAATTTGTGCAGCACCGGAAACATAAATATTGTGATTTTACGAGTGTGCAGGGGACTTGAGACAGTCTAAAGTCTTCAATATAACATGTGCAGTTGGAACAAATGATCTCAGATTTGGAAACCAACCAGAAAGTCCAAAGCCGTGTGAAATCAGAGTTTGAGTGAGTGTCAGACTGAAAGAAAGTAAAAGGACTTAACTATTATTCAGTTTTTTACCTCAAAGTTCATAGAGATGGGAGGCCTGGCCCATTTCTTCTTATCGTTGGTTGGCAGCAGCTCAATCTCAGCACTGATCTGAGACTCCTTCATCCCAGCCATGCGTTTGATCCTACAGACACAGAAACATATTCGCTTTTAAAACTGCACATACTATGAAAAACACTGCCTCGAAAAGGGGAACAGAACAGGGTTAAACAAGCAGAGGCCTCAAAGGGATCATGTTGTTGATCATTAACTTTACAAAGAGCATAAAACAAGTTTGCTTTTCCCTCATGAAATGTGCGTACAGAGCTGCTACTCACTTCCACACGATGGCATTCTCACTGGCCTTGTACTTGGCTTTTCCCTTCATACAAATCACCTGCACGCCGCTGGTGTTGAGGGGTGTTGGGATGCGCACCTGGAGAGTAAACATAGACACTTTATTTTTAACACCATCAAAGTTTAAACGCATAATCACAGAGGGAATACATGTTTCTCAATCTAGAGTTCAATTACAATGCAAAGAGAATAACAATTTTTTCATGTTGGAGTGCTAAAAGGCTGTTTGCTGACCTCAATCTTCTGAGCCAGCAGAGAGGGTTTGAAGTTGGACTTGATGACCACTTTAACCTCCAGTTTAGTGCGGCCAACCTCCCTGACCAGAGGAATAACTCGGAACGGCAGGATGATGTCCTTAGTGGTGCGATATCTGCAAGGTGGAGGAGGAGGAAAAAAAAAGCTGTAATGTGAACAAAACTTGAACAAAAGCATACACAGGATTTTTCTCAAGTTGACTTGTTTCAGTGTTAAGTCTTGGGTTACGTATCTGTTGCTCAATAGCTGTTCATTTAAACATACAATGAAAACATGGAAAACCTATGTTTTAGTGTTTGACTATTGTTGGCTTTAAACATATCATGAAAGAATCAATATCAGAAATACTTCATTGATCTCCAGGTGGAAATAGCTTATGCTAGCAAGGCTGAATGTCAGCAGCTCTGAGTGCTTCTAGTAGAAAATCTCTGAACTTTGCACAAACACACCGATGTCCCTTTCATTCTTTTATCTATCTACAGCGACAGAGTGTTGACGTGTTAAGCTATTGCTGTCACAGCAACAAAACCCTGCAGCCTGGGGGGGGAGCAATGTTTTAATGAAACGCTATATAGACACATGCCCTAACTCCTCACTATCTTCTGTCACATTCTATTCTTGTCAGAAAGTTTAATAATAAATAAACAGCTTTGAAAGGTGAAAGAAAATTCGTGTACTGACCTCATGAGCTCATACTCTCCATCAGGGGGGATGAAGCTGATGCTACGCTCCGAGTCAAACTTACTGAGACGCACACACTGGTGGAAAGTACAGTCGTCGATGGCTATGGACTGCTTCCCACTGTCAGGAGAGAAAACACATCAGACACACACTTACACAAGAGATGAAATAACAGTCTGCTAGCTGAACACGATATTTAAAAAAAAAAATACATGTGATAGCCAGTCTTCGAATGATAAAACTCATACTCTCCCTCAATTAACAGCCAGAATTAAAAGAAACAACATATGAGTAAACATGGAAACATGGCTGCTAGTACCAAGACACGTAGTTGAGGTTAATGCTCTGCAATTAAACAAATCACAGTTTCTGTTAGGTGTTTGGGTAAAGGGTTAAAAGTCAAGCAGGAAGGTGTGGGCAAATAAAACAGACAGACAGACAACTCTACAAAAAGAGGGAAACGACCACCAGGCACTACACTGACGAGATAACAAGGCATGTTTCATTTGTATTGTGAGTGTGTGGGGAGCAACAGCGCATGAGATGTTTCTTAATATGCTAAAAAGAGCTTTGACAAGACAAGTATGTGTGTGTGATCAAGTGTGTGTGCATTGAAGTGGCAGAGGGTGAGGACACTTGTCAGTACAGTACCTTCCTCCCCCTAAATCACTGAGGTACAGCACATAGAAAAGAAAGAGAGGGAAAGAAAGGAGAGATGCATCCAAAGGAAAGAAAAATTAAAAAAAGAAATTAAAAAGCCTGTCTTGTTGCAAACAACAAGACAACACTGATAACACAGACAAAGGGCTAACAGACACCAGCCTCTTAAACCTTAACAACAATGAACTTCCTTGTCAGGGTTTTAAAGGTGGAACTGTTCTCAATAACGAAATGCAAAATAGCTACATGATGTTCAGCCTTGCTTGTTTTAATATGGTTAATTGCAGCTTTTCAGTTTGCCGTCTTGCATCACTCACCTCTTCCCTGCATCGTCGGACGCTCCTCCCTTGCCCTGCTTGTCGATGACAATCTTGTCATTCATGCCAAATTTGCATTCCGGCATTCCACTCAGGTAGCTCTTCATCACTACTCGGCCCGACACGTGGGCGCTCAGAACCTGGCCTGCATCAAAGGACGAAAAATATGAGTTAAATAATTCAAAAACTGCACATGGAGTACTGATAATTTAAGTCTACACTTTGTGTCAAAACAGAACATTGATTTGTTATCACTTTCAAAATCACTAACGGGTTTTATCATAAATGTAAACTCTGTAAAGTACATTTTTAAAAAGCCAGCATTTTGTATAATTAACGGAGCTGCAAATAATTTTCTCTGACTTCAGCTGCAACTGTAAACTCAGCAACTCCTGCTGCTGGGGAAGACTGTGATACAATCAATGGGACAATAATAGTTTCTAAATTGACCTCATTGTTTAGTTGGCTACTGTTTCCAAGCTCAAGAATAAACATTAAATCTTAATGTGTATATCATCATGAACACGAAGTCCTCAAAATAGAAATTTAAACATGTACACGCGTAAAAACAGGGTAAGTACTGATTAGCACTATTATTGGTGGAGAGTATTAATGCTAATGTTAACTGTTAGGCTGTACAGACCCTCTGTGTGGGAGACATATCCAGAAACAAACGTGTTAAAAAAAAAAAAAAAAAAAAACAGCACTAAGTTGCTTTCATTAATAAAGAAACAAAACTACTGCCACTGGTTGTTCTGAATGATAAAATTTCACTGAATCATTCATGTCAGCGATCAGCCCTCCATAAAAACAGACCTTGTGGTGACATGAGCAGATTGACGCTTTCCAGTACATCCAGGAAAAGCTCATTGCGGCGATACTTGATGCCCTCGCGACGCCAGCCGATCTGCCCCGTCACCTGGCTGGTGATTTGAGACTGTTCCTCTTTTGTCTGGGAGACAGGGAGAGAAACTGTATCACTACTGACAAAAGGAAAAGGCTGACCGACTGACAATAAAAAGAGAGCGATGAAAGGGGGTCATTAGCACTACAGGGAAGGTGGAAAACAAATATGACACGGCTCCAGACGTGGAGAAATTCATTTTCTAAACAGAGCTTCAGTAGGATCTCACCTGGTGCTGAAGTGTCCAACGATGGCAGTTGTTGAGGGAGAAAAGAGACAAAACAGAAGAAAATGATTTAATTTCAAAGGCAAATATTAATCACACAGTGAGTGTACATACATTTTATACATACAACAGGAACATGTTCTTTTTTCTCTGCCTGGCTTGAGTCTCCAATATTTGTATTTTCCTGCATTATGCAAGTAAACAGGCCCTGATGGTTTCATGTAAAGCTCTGTGTTTTATGTTATATATGCATCATCAAGAGGATTACAGCAAACATCATTAAATCAGTCAGTTATTGTCTCACTTAGGGCACTAAGTAATAGGCTCCAACATACACTAGTGTAATAGATTATAATAAACTAAGGACCCAGAAATAGATCAGGCAATAAATTATTAACACCAATCTCATAGAAAATGCCTTGACCAAATTCTGATCAAACTACACAATGTAGTTATTATCCATCAGATGTGATTTTCCAGCTTCTCATTAAGCTTAATCACAAAATAATAACAAACTACACATTTCTGACGACAGCATTCACCACTAGGGTGTTATATTAGCCGGCACTGCACTGTATCTCAGAAGCTAGACAGTATATCCTTTTTCTGTCTGCATAAAAGCATTATATCATGAGATCTGAGTCTACACTTGTCTTGCTGACCTGTCCCTTAATGCCCTGCTGGGTGATGAAGGTCTTCAGTGCTCCAGTCTCTGAGTTCTGGGGGTAGCCAAAGTCCAGGATCTCTGTGTGGACACAAACAGATAACTATCAGTAAGAGATAAGATGAGTAAGAGAAAAAACTAGGACACGCATGGATGGAAAGAACCAGAACGAACCATACGGCTTTCATTGGGACATAAACTTTAAGGCAGGGTAATGAAGCCACTTTTTTACAATTAGAATTGAATATGAGACCAAGAAGACAAGAATTAATGTTCTTTAGCCTCCATCAATATCTACTGGATTAAATGTATCATTTGGATACGATTCCACACGTAAACAAACATTCATTATCTACCATCGAGCAGCTCGTAGATGAGCACAAAGTTGTTCTTGATGTTCTCCTCGCTGATCTTGCCAAAGTAGGCCGTCATAACATCGCACATTTTGTAAAGGAACTCGAACACCATGGCAGCGTTGACATTCTGCTTGGTGACGGCCGCCAACCAGATGTTGGAGCGCTTGACATGGAAGAAGCTGGTGCGGGCAATGTTGGTCACCGGGGATCGAACCTGCTGCCGGGCGTGAATCACGTTCACACGGAACGCATCCACGGCATTACGCCTACGATGTGAGGATGAGAGAGACAGAAGGATAAAGAAAGAGAGAGACATTTGCATTATTAGCTGAGACACTTGTTTTAGGCTTTTACTTAACAGTGAGATTGCTGTTGACAATACTCCACCCTTTGACATCCTGTGAATATACTGCTGCAAAATAGCTACAGTGTGACAAATAAATCCCAACAGACCTCAGGGGCAGGTTCACCCATTTCAAGAAATGAGAAATCATCAAAACATTTTCCAACCAACCAACGACACTTGGAGTTGGTGCATTTAGAGGGAGAACGGGAGTGTTGTTTTGTGTAAATTGTGATAAATACCATGGGAAAACAGAAGACCAAGGAAATAGCATCATAATTAACTGGACTTTATGTGGGAACAAGAAAAATGTTTATGTAGTCATGTATTGATCCATGCATCACCCAAACCTCATCATGATTCGGGGACAAGTG
Source organism: Amphiprion ocellaris (assembly GCF_022539595.1). NCBI lineage: Eukaryota > Metazoa > Chordata > Actinopteri > Pomacentridae > Amphiprion > Amphiprion ocellaris. The sequence goes on along the minus strand of NC_072775.1, from coordinate 13,173,199 downwards.
TCATCTGAATTACATCTGAATTGAGATCTATGGAAGTGAGACAAAGTATACTTTAGCTTATTGCCAAAGCTACTTTGGGAAACTCTGCCCTGATTAACGTGGGTTTATAGGTAACAGGGCTTAGTGCAAAGGATGCAGCATGTTCCAACAAGAAAACCAAATCCTGCTGACAAATGCCTGGGAACATTCTGAGGTCCATTTCCAGACAAAGTGCAGACCTTACTGATTTCTACACATACCTTACAACACTATCAGCCAAAAGTAAATCAAGGAATATATAAGATTTCCTAACCAATGTAGAAAAAACTGCATGTAAACATTTAAACCATTGTCATTGTACTATTTTTTCCTACTTAACATACCATGAAGAAGAAATGAACCAGGCACGTGCAACTGACAGCCTTCTTGGTTGATGCTATACACGTTGGAAGAAAATGTCTTCTCACAAGTTTAGTAAAATCAGTGTGGTGATTACTGAATGTCCATTACATCTGATGTCAGCCTAGAAGGCTGCCATGATGTCTGCCTTATCACTAAGCTGCTGATTTATCACCTTATAAGCTGTAAAACATTGGTCTATGGAATGTATAAAACAGCATTCAAGCTTGATATTTCAATAAATCCAACTAAAACATTTTAGCCGCAAAATCATAGATAGCTGTAGCGTACAGTGCTAAATTCAACTCCCACAATTACACATGAGGCTGTATAAAATGTCAAACCATCTCTGAGTTTCTGAGAGAAAGAAATCAGGGCAGGAGCAAAATATGGGAGGACTAACAACCATCATGCTCAGACTACATGCTTAGGCACCAGCAGAGCTGAGTGTGAGCAAAAATATTAACTGAAGGGAGACTGGTACTGGCTGAATTTTTGGTTTTGACTAATCCGCTGTTGTATTTCAGTATATGGTGGCTTATTCACCACCGTATTACCAAGACAAGTGGCTCATGCTAAGAGAAAGTATCAGGAATTTGTCTGTGGAATCAATGAGCATGCAGATTAGGGTATAATGGGGTCATTGATCAGTGGCCATGAGAGGGAAGGATCATGCTTTAGAGGCTGGAACGTCTCTTACCTATTCCTACAGGGGCCAAGATGAACAGATGGAGGAAAATGGTGATACAGAGGATAGAGAGGAAAAAAGGATGAGGTAAAAGGAGAAGCGAGACAAAAATGCACAAGAGACATTTTCGTGCATCATGTAGACAGAGTGAGTAACATGGTGTTTATTATGATGCTATCTTTGCAACCAAATACGCTGGTTAAAAGGTTAGCAGCGTTACACTGGCCTTTAATGTACCATTATAATACAACAGCATGGCAAATGAGTAGCAATAATTTATTTCAAGTTGTATTGGAGCAGCAAGTAAAAGCTCAGTATGTACCATAGCCATCATCACAACATCATAGCACATACACTGCAGACGTAAGAGCAACATAAGAGTGTCTGGTTCCCAGGACAATAACAAATGATGCTGGTGATGTCAACAAAAAAATCCCAAGTTGAAATGTGTGGACAATAACGAGACACATAGACGATTCTTTGTATGAATCATATGCATATATTCTGGTGAACATAATACGCAACATGTTCACAATATGATCTTCCTTGAAGATGATTTTCCTGCAGCCACGATTCTTTGTATGAATCATATGCATATATTCTGGTGAACACAATATGAAAAGTCAGTAACCGTTGTCTTGGCTTGGTCTTAGCTCTTAACTGTGGTAACAAAGACAATGAATGTAATTTGCTTCCTTTCCTTTGTTATTCAGGGTTCTTCTGTAGTACAAAGACTGAGGAAGCAGAGACAAGCAGCTGTGTTTGTGCTACCGCAAGACAAAGATGGAGCAGTGATAAAAATAAAGTAAAAACAATCACTTCACTGATTGCTGCCTAGAAACAGGGTGATTTTAGAAGGGATCCTCGCACACACAAGTCCCTGCATAACAATGCACATACTTAATTCAAACAGACTATGAAATTGTGTCTAAGTCTGCTAATGCAACTGGTCTCACTGAGCAGCTCAAAAAAGAAACGCAGCATGCACTACTCTGTCCCTTTCCATGGTCATTGCTGTGCCGCTTACTCTACAGCAACAACTGAGCCAGAGATTTAATGCTTAAACATGTTTTCAGGTCTGCACGAAAAAGTAACCTACTGACCCAACACTGCTGCTGTACACTCACACTGACACTTTGAGAGTACAAGGAAATCGATTCCTACCCCTCTGCCCTCTCTGTACCTCACCAACCCTCATTGTCAGTCTACAATGGACTGGACTGGTGTCAGTACTGGCAAACATCCTACCCTGAACTCAATATAATCATTGAATGTGACTGGATTTACACAGCAAGTGGTGAGTGAGTGAATATATGCACTGAGGCTCTGTATTTCCTGTTCAAGTGAATTACACAGTGTGTCACAAAGAAAACAAACAAAAAGTCAGTCAGATCTTCACAACGTTTAGTACGTTCTTCTGGTCACACTACAGAGTCCTTGTCTATAACAAAACCACTGATATATGACCTATGTGAATATATGTACATCTTAAGCAGTGGGAGAAAAATTTCATTTCAATAACATTCAATTTACAGCAAGTTTTATAAAGGTGATCTTTTGACTTCCATATTTAAAGTGAGTTTTTAAAAAAGTGTCTGTGCTTTAAAGCCATTTTAACATGACCTTCATAACAACCAACCACCACTTCATGCCCAACCTAAGAAAATGCTTTTTAAAAAAAAAAAAAAAATAGCTGTACGTTTTTTTTTAAAGCTGCAGTAACAATGTTTCACTGCAAGACAAAGAAGGCGATGGTTACTGTCAAAGTTGAAAACAAGCATACCATACTTGCAGCAATTTGCAACTGTGCATTTAGAGGAGGGGAGACTTGATTTGTATGGCATGTAGAATGTGAATCGACTAATGAAGCCAGTGCAGCAATGATGGATCTTCCTTGAAGATGATTTGCCTGCAGCCATGATTCTTTTTATGAAACATATGCATATAAAATTGACAAATGTACGCAAATTTGTGATTCCATGTTGGTTAAAGGATTCTACAGTAACATTTTCTGTAATAAACCCATGCTTTTGTGTACTTCACCTATCTTAGTACTGAATGTAAGCGATATCAACTGCAATTATACTATATGCAACATCAGAACAAAACAAAACATACGAATATCACCATTATTTAATTAGATAAATCCTCAAAAGACAACATCACGGAATCTAAGTTTAAAGGGAATATACACTGCAGCTTCTTAATAAGGGTGTGGAGCTTTCTGTATGCAACGTTAAACGTGTACAGATTGCAACATTTCAATGTCACGTTCTTTAAAGCAGTCAGATTTGAAATCTCTCTGCTGTATGTATTCTGACATGTAATGTATAACAATGGATACTTTGAGTTTCATGTGTTTGATTTACATGTTTATCATGCATTATGTGTATGGAATACTATGCTTATTGTCATTATTCACTTTGATGAAGTTACTTTATGTTTTGCATGATGTGTTATGCTGTAATTTTCTACATGTGCTTTCATGTCATTGCTACTCTTTATGTTTTCAGTCTCTTGCCTTTGTTTTTTTTTTTTTATTTGAGTTTTTAGCAGCGCAGCAACTGCTAAATATGAATTGCCCCTAATATGCTTGAGTAAAAACTATGTTTTTGTTTAATGCATCAGACTCCAGTATGTAACTAATGCAAAAAAAAAACATGCCACTTGTTTAGGGCATTATTGTTCAGGTATTTGCCTTGTCAATAGATTGTACACAGGGCATTAAGAGATGTTTATGGAGAGGACTACAATGCTTCTCAGAACTTCTCTGCCATGTGGTTCTAATAACTTGCATCTTGGAAGTCATGTCAACACTGAAGTCAATTTGAAGGAGTTTTTCACACAGCTGCAGTTAATCTTTTAAGTAGAAGGTGTGGCTTCATAAGCATGAGTAAACCAAACCATTGCTTCATACAATATGGGAAGATAGTGAATGGTGGCATATTTTTGTGTTTACAAATATAGTGCTATTATATGGCTAAAACTGTATTATTATATGGACTTTATATATACAGACTAATGTGAAGTCAGCTAGGAAGTGGGGCATTATGCTCTCATCCAAGATAAACCACAACCCGTCCACTCACATCTTACTGACCTCTAGTTCCCCAAAATGTAGGAATGTTACAGCAGGTTTGCTCCTGAAAAACATACCCTATGTCATCTCGGTAGACGCGGGAGATGAGGACCTCCCCCTTGTGGTTGTAGATGAACAGTCCTCCAATCATTGTGGCTGCTCCTCAATCCCAACTTGCCATGGTGAAACCAAACCCCTCCTGAGAAGAGACAGACATGAAGGAAGGAAACAGGGGAAGGAAAGAGGGGTGATAGAGAAGTGAAAGCAGTGAAAAGTGAGGGAGTGACCGTTAGTACAGAGAGGCATTTGTCCCTCACATCCGCTTTTGCTGTCTCTCTCAAACACACACAGATCACTCTATTGCCAGCTGAACATATCCTGCAGCTGCACCACTGTGGTGACTCATTTTTGTTCCATGTATATGCATACACATACATACATCAGTCTTCCCTCCAATATAGGCTAAAAAGACTCTACTGCCACTCTCACCACAGGCATTACCTGTTTTTCTTCGAAGTGAGATTAAAGGCAGATTAGTACCCACGAGTGTGAAGCAGGACGCCGCCAGGGAGTCAGCTAAAATCTGTTACTCTGAGTGCCGTTTTAATGCCAAGGGTTGCCTGGATCTGATTAGGCTAAACACGAAACCTTAACTAAGACTATAAGCGACGAACAAGTCAATTCACCTAACGCCAGTGTTGCTGTTAGACAATTGATCTGTTTATTGCTTTGACCAAAAAATCAGAGGAAGCTGCCCTCGTTTCAAGAATGGAGCTCCTGGAAATCAGGAGATGGAAGACGTGTTTGAAATTCCTCAAAAGGCAGAATCTAGGCAACTTTAACACACGGATTTTAGAGGAAAAGCACAGCTCTACTGCAAGCCAAAGATTAGTGAAATATTTCCCCGTTAAGACACTGCTGAGTCGTAACCGAATAAACCGAGCGCCGGACCTGAGGGGGTTTAATCGCCCTTTTATTGGCGAAGTTAAGATGTCTGCTCACTCGGGCCGTTTCCTAACGTTCATAAATTTTTCATAATTACTCATTTGTTCCTCGACCGGATAGGCACGTTTGCCTGAAAAGCTTCCTTTTAAACCTTCTTAAGTGGCACTGATGAAGGCTTGACCTTCAGGTAGGATCAAGTGATGGAGAATACACCGAATGAGAGGAAGCTAGCTAATTTAGCTAACGATAGCAGGCTAGCTGGCGGTGGTGTTCAGTGGACCTCAGTCAGTTTGACGGCTATTTACCATGTAGCATTATTAATTACAGGAAACGTACAACTTAGCAATGAAAAATTGCAGCACAAGTTATTCCCCAGCAACGTTAAATCGTTGATAAGTGGCAAAAAGTGTTCGCTAAATGCTTTTAGTTTAAAATAAATCCTGCCTTTCCGTTATCATGCTCGTTGTACCTTGACGTTAGCTTGCGCAGCGGCGGCTAAAGTTGCTAGCGTTAGCATCGAATGAAACCGCTTCACCGGCTTTCTTTTACGGTTTCCCGGCCAGTGCCTGTTCATTTTGACGCAGAAAATGCAACCGCGTCGTCTCCGGTGAACTTACCCTAGTTCTCTCACGAACCCCACCAGTCTTTCGCTCCCCGCTTGGCCTTGAATGTAGCCCGTGTCAGGATCCAGTGGGTTCCCAGTTCACACACCCGCTAATTCCGCTCCTTCCTCCCGGTCCTCTGATAGCTGTCAGCTGACCCGCCGTCCTTACGCACGACCGTTCCGCTGTGACAGGAAAAGGCGCGGCTGGAGCGGCGAGTAAACCGCACCCAGGCCTCGTTGTGATAAGCTACACGGGTTACTGGTGAATTATTATTAGTTTCATGGTAGTTCATTAATGAATTTTAGTTTAAAAGCTAAACAAGAAAGCGCGGTGGGCTAGTTCTCTTTTTTTATACGGGCTTTAGCTCATGTTAACTTGTGTCAATAAATATGAGTTGCAACAACTTACTGAGTAAGCAAGGAAGCAAATGTCGCTGTGCGGATTTAGCAAAGATCATACTTTGTTTGTATAAATGAGTGTGTGGGTGGTCTTGTTTTATGTTGACCTGCAGAGTCAACTTTACTTTTTTTTTTGGTCCAAGCTGAATCAAATCGTTTCTCTACAGGAGTTTTTCCACCTCACACCACAGGGAAGGTTTTGCATAGGGTCGTTCAGTTCTGACTGAGGCAAAGTAAATGTGCACGCACACCTACATACACACGCACATCTGTGCACCAGACTGCCCAACCTTCACATTCCTGCACTTGGACAGTCTGGAATCCACTGCTCTTAAATGGAAATATGACCTGAGGTACCTTTAAAAAAAAAAAAAAAAAAACTAAACAAAGAAGTTGAAGGTTGCAATTTCCTGCCTTGCAAATGTACTCACACACACACACACACAAAACATAACACAAAGCAGCAAATTTAAGTCATAAAACTATATTTATAAATAAAAAGACATTTTTCCTTAATAAAAGAGTAGTGTGAAAGACATGGTAAGAAATTTTTTCCACTATACATCATCACAAGACAGTCTGAAAATTCTCTGGTTAGATGAAAATGTAGTTCTGTAGCATAAAAACGACTCTCAAAGCTGGACGCTCATGTTAAGCATTGAAAATGAAACTAGTTGTGACCAACTACATATAATAAAACAAATGCATTCTTACAGTAAGAAGGACTGCAATTTCTCTTGCACTACATACAAATCTTTCCATTTCTCGCTCTCTTAAGTCAAGCAAATATTTTAAACGTTTGAATTAGGTTAACAGTTAGTGTTCATCTCAGCTTTCTTTCAGGGTTTTTTTTCTTGTTAGAGGTCAGCAAGTGGGGACTGAAAGAAAAGAAGGAGGGAAGAGGCTTCATTCTCTCTCAGTTTTGACATGGACAGGAATGGGGGAGGACAGAGAATGTTAGATAAAGAAGGCAGAGTAGAGGAGGGAAGAGTGAAGAGAAGAACAAATGAAAAACATCCATGTGGAAAAGCGCTGAGTCATCTTCCCCAGCTGACCACTTCCACTGCCTCCCTCCTTTCTCCTGCTCTTTGTCCTCACACTAACTCTTCCCCACTGTGGAGCAGAATTGGAGAAAGGCGCTTTGGTTCCATCTTGAGCAAGGGGGGTTTTCTTCATTGAAGAAAGTATGGCCACTACTACTAGGAAGAAAAGCACAAGAGTGGAGGAACTTTTTTCTCTCAGCATACACAGCAGGGTTGATTCCATTTCTGCTTTTTGAGAAAAGTGAATCAAGGCCTTGGGTTACAGCTTTTGCAATCTTCCCTCCCCATCGTCCTGTCATGCCGTCAATTCTCAGAGACATGAGAACGCTCGATCTGCTACTTAGTTACCGACCTACAACCTGCGTCACATCACATCAACAAAGAACTCTCCTGCATTGCCCACCGCCATGCGGAGAGACTGGCGCGAGGCAGTGAGCTCAGGCGGCACCGAGGTGAGCTCTCTGCCTGGTGGGGCACCAGGTGCAGTTGTAGCCAGATGTGGGGGCTGAGGGGGCAGGCCAGGGGGGCCATAAACAAGGCCAGGCCCGAAGGCTATCGAGTGGGAGTTGGCACTGCGGTGGCTGACAGAGCTACGGATGCTTCGTTCACTAGGGGGAGCCATGGAGCGCTCACTTGGAGCTCGGTGGCTCCTGACCTCAGACTCGCTGCCACTGCCGCCGGACTTCCGACCCTCGTTCTTGCTGCAGTTAGAACCACTGCTTCCTGTGAACAGAGTAAGACAGACCATATTTATCATCAAAGTGCGATATACAAACACATACATGCTTGCATTAAATATAAAAGACCTAAATGAGCCAATCACTCCCATCTGGGTGCCAGTGACATGACGCAGGCAGCACTGACCCAGTTAGTGGGAGACTCTCAGGAGAGCTGCATGACTAATGCAGACATGGTCACGAAGCATTCACTGCCTTTCACAGGCCAAAGAGCTTAGCTGTTACCAAAGGCAATTATAGCTTTAATTTTATTACCACACACAGCCTGCTTGTTTTTATGGTAAATTCTTCAGGCTGACTAATTTAAAACCATAACAGTTTATATCAAATCAAATCAAATCAAACTTATATGATTAAAAGATCCCTGTGAGGACTGTTTGTTCCAATGCATAGCATCAAATCCAGACAGTTTAAAACATTCCCATCAATTTAGTTTTTCTGTGACTATTAGAGACAGAGATGTGTGGTGTTAGCCTAGTGTAGTCAAACACTTGAAGCATAGGGGAACATCTAGCATACATCAAAAGTGATAAAAACACGCCTTACAAAGCCCCAAGCTGTGTTACTTACATGCTGTATCTTGTTAGCTTGTAAACTATTCAACAGTACTTTTAAATTACAGTACAGTGCCACCACAGAATGAGGACAGGACATCTGACATGTTGTGTGTTAGTGGGCCCAGCTGTTATTGGTCAGTAAATATCCCCACTGTGTAAGAAAACTGCTTCTAAAACCACAATGTCTGTTTTTCTATTTCTGCACATGTTAAATACACGCAGACCAGTATGTAAATAAGGCAACTTTGGTGTTGATGGAAACAATATTTTTTTTCATGCTTGACAGAGGCAGACTGTGTTCTCTGAGTCTTTGAAGTAAACTAATCAAAACATGCACTGACTCTAAGAGTGTATTCAAAGTGCAGAGAAAATATTTATGGTCTTCTTGTATCGTATAAAATTCAAAACACGGCAAAAATGTTGTGCTATTTCCTTAAAATTCCTAACTGCAAAGTGACACCTGACCCAAAATCTCTGTCTGTATACTTGGAAAGGTTTGTAGTTGGCTCCTTCACATGAAATGCAGTGTTAGCTAGCATTAAATACTGCTATTAACAACGGTTGGCTGTTTCAAGTGTTATAGTAAAGACATGTTTAGGAAAACCTGTGTTTGCAAATACTATTTAATATACTGTTGTGTCTGCTGCACAACAGATAAATGGAATGTGTAGTCTTTGCAGATCTTTACCATGAAAACATCTTATCAAATTCTGTTGTTACTGACATGAATTCAAGTCACAACAGTCTCCCTTTTAATAGGCTACATTAAAGGGCTTTGATAGTCAAAAGATAAGATTCTGGATGCATTATTCCCATATTAATATGGCAACAGTTTTCATCTTTCACTGTTAATGTTTTTGTGATCAGCACACACATTATAGAGAAACTACACTCACCACTGTGCTGGCTTCCTGCACTGCCAGCGCCTGGTCCCCCATGGAAGGGCTGCGGCAGGTCATACGGGTGTGGAATAGGGAACTGGTAGGGCAGGGCCATGGGCCAGGGGGCTGCCCCGGGGTGAGGCAGAGGGGGGAGAGTGTCTTGATCTGAGGCACCCCCACTGGAACCATCATGATCATGGAGAGACAAGTGGGTCATATCTGACAGGAAACAGAACGAGAAAACAAGTTTAGAGTTTGCATGTGAAAATATCTCCTACTTCACACTACAAGTTGACTTGACCCACAAAAACTCCACCAACTTTGAAGAAACTCACTGCCACAGAGGTCTCCAAAGATGTAGTAGCACTGTTCAGAGAAGGTGATCTTGTTGACTGTATGTCTGATGTAGCCAGCCTTTAGCAGGTTGCTGGCATATTTACGGGCCTCACGGCGATCTGAGAATCCTTCCACGTGATGGAAGAGCCAGTCCACCACGTCAGAACCTAATGCACACATTTGAGAAGAAAACTCATATAAGCCATTATATTCCATAACTTTTCCTGGACTATTTTATACCATATTATAGATGACTATTTGAATATTGTGTACTTAGACTTATCACTGATTTGAAGTCATCAGAGCACTGTTTTTATCAATGCGCAACTTGGAACAATAAAGGCAAACTGCATTTATAGATTACTGGGGTTTAAATATTTGCACTAGGGTACTAAAATGTTTGAACTTTGTCTAATTTAGCCGATTACAAATTCTGAAGGGATCCAAAGGGATTTAGACATCCCTTCAGCCACATCAATGAATCGCTGAAAAACCAAAATCTACAAATGGAACCGAACAAATAAGAAAAGACAGATGTGAGCATGCATTCTGATGTGGAATATAACAAATGCTGGACCATGCAGTGTGCTTTGAGAGGCGTACCAATAAAGGCGTTAGCGATGGTTATCTTGAGCCACATCCTGTCTCGCACCTCCAGTCCTGACTCTGGGCAGGCCATGGCCTTAGCAACTGTTGCCATGTCGCTGTGGATTGAGAGGTGGAAGTCATCAAATCCTAGGGAAGATCAGAGGACACGTGCAAGTTATCACATCTTCTTGTAAAAGATTTAACATTGAGGTTAAAGGGACAAAGATGTTAATCTCCATCGTGTATGAAAGTGCTGCATTCTGTTTTGTTTGTTAAACATTTGAAGAACAGCTGAGTGATGTTATCTGGACAACTACTGGCCTATTTTGGATTTGCCTCAAATAATATTTGGTTTCCTGTGGTCTGGACTGTAATTTTACCCGTTATGTCTTGAGAATGAATCAGGACTGGATTTGGCTGGATCTTTGTTTGAACTGGATAGCAAATGAGATGGTCCTGACAAAGCCCTGAGAAACTGAATTAAATGTCCTGCCTTTAACACTATTACCACTTCCATATCATTTTAAATTAGTTTTTAATGTTTTTTTCCCAGAAATGACTGAGACTATAACATGTACACACCAGATATTCCATAGACATTACTTTTTCACATTAAAAACTTGCTAACAAGCAGAAGAAGATAGCTATCATCAACCTAAACGTGAAATAGTTTAACCGGGTTGGGCTGCACCTCAATCTACACTTATTTTGGAGAACTTATGCAAAACCAAAACCAAACTTGGCCACTATTCTTTTACATATCTGATTTTTTTTTCTCCTTTTAAACTTTTTTACATGGCTTATCACATAGGACTGTATAAAAATGTATTTTTTGTCTGAAATGGAAAATCTCAAAATGTGAGTCATATCATAAGTTGGCTGAAAAATATCCTGAGGGAGGAAAGACCTTTCTCCAAAGATGAAGCAAAAACCTCAGTCGTTCCAAAGATTACAGGGAAGATGAAAGCTGTGAGTTATGGCTCAGTCTGGACAAGAGTTACTGAGCAGATGGAAGCTGTGAGGCTAAACACAGTAAAAGCTGGAACAGAGAGTAGTCGCAGGAATGCAGTGAAAGGGCAGGGCCACACTTGACGCAGCGATTTACTAACACTCCACAAGAAGATAGTGATATGACTGCTTTTTGGAGGTCAGTGGGTGGAAGTTCTCAACAGCAAGTTGAATGTTCAGAAAATGAAATCCCGAAATATAACCAAACCTGCAGTACTTTATTCCTCATATCATAACTGTGTGAATAGTCAAATGTATCTATCAGAAGCTTTAACAAGTAATAAACAAGAAAACAGAGCAACAGACAAAGAAAGTACAAAGACGTAAATTGTGAATTCAAACAGGATAACATGTCAGCGTAAAGACTGTGCAGAAGTGAGACGAGAAAACGAACAGAAAAACTGTGAGAGATAAGATATGATGAAAGCTGCTTTTAATAAAAGTCCCCTGATAACAAGTCACAACAGGCAGATGCAAGGAGCAGTGTGACTCACGTTCAGTCTCAGGGATAGAGCTGCTGATGGAAGAGCTGGTGGAGGTGACAGTGCTCATGGAAGGGCTCATGCCATATGGAGGGTAAACTCCGGTCATGGCTGCCGTGTGGGACACCCATGCAGCTGGATCAATGGGCCGGATTGGCTCACCTGGCAAATGAAACGCAGGGAGGGCAGTGGGAGCTGGTAAGCTTATTGCAAAAATCCTAACACGTGTCTTTGAATATATGTTGTTGATATGTGGGGAAAAAACAGGAATGAAAAACAAGTACTCACTTCTGGGCAGAGCAAAGCAGCTCCGGGGGTTTGGATCCCAGCACTTTGCAACAGTCAGAGTAATGGGGCTGGTAAGAAGCACACATACAGTTAATACTGATGCAGAATTCACAGAGTAACTCATGATACTACTGCGGACGATAACATCAGTATCATGATTTTGCAACACTGCATGACTTTTATCTAAGGTGCAGTTCATCATGTGATCGGTGTAACTGAATGAGTAAAAATACCCTTAAAAAGACAATAAAGCAGGAATTATGTATTAACTTACTGCAGTTTGGTGTCAGTGTGTGTGTGTATTATCATTATATTCCAGTTTTAATGCTGTCAATTTAATCATTTTGGTCTCTTTGCTTTCCGTTGCTGTTCATCATTTTCCCCCTGTAAGTTTCTTGTTCTTCAACATAGTTTTTTTGACATTTGTTCCTTTTACCCTCATTCAATTGATAAGTTCCACCACCAAAAGTCATGATGTTGTGACTCCATTAAGGTAGTCTGGCGTCAGAGTTTTATTAAAAATACTGATATCTGGCACTGGTGCACTGATAATATATGATAATAATAGTTAACACTGATCTAAAACACACAGAATAGTATCAGCTTCAAGGAGAATTCTATTATAGTCTTGTTTTACACTCGTGTTTTATGACTGCAACTAAGGAAGGTGTGTGCCACTTACCCTGGCTTGTGCACAATGTCTCTCAGTACTCGGACAGCATCATCATTGCTCATGTTCTCGAAGTTGATGTCGTTCACCTGAATTGATAAAATGACAGAAGTATTACAATGCCTCAGACTGTGGACATATGCTTGACAGAGATGATAATGAATGATGAGCCCAACGACAAATTATATTCCAATATAAAGAGGTATAAAACTTTGACAGCCTCACAACCATTCCAATAAATCCTGCTTCACAAAACCATTAACTGGCCTTGTAGTGTTTCAACATGAGAAGCCACAGTAGAACTTGATAATTCAGTTTAAGCACTTCCTGACTGAAATAACATGGCAGCAAAGGGTGCAGGTGTAAGCAGTGTGAATAGGAAAAGACTGCAGAAAGCCTGGCACTGGCGCACGTGCCCATCTGGAGAAAAAAACTCATCTCACATTACCAAGTTCTTTCACCCACTGGAAGAGTTGGTGTCAAATGCAAACACAACATGCACCTCTGACACACACACACTTTCCCGATCCAAGCCCCAGGTATGCACCAGCACACATTTTTTCAGGTCTGTGTGCGTCTCTCTCTCCCCTCCTTGACACACAAACAGACACATACCTGCAACAACATGTCCCCAGGCTCTATGCGTCCATCTGCAGCCACAGCTCCTCCCTTCATGATAGAGCCGATGTAGATTCCTCCATCTCCCCTCTCATTACTCTGCCCCACAATACTGATGCCCAAGAAGTTGTACTTCTCTGTGACGTGGAGAGGAACAGAGGAAATATATTCAGAAGTGAAGTGAAGCAGCAGTGACGTAAGGAAAGACAGAATGGATGATCATGACATGCATCAGTTTGAACAAATCAGTGATATTTAGGTGTTGTTAAAATAATTACTAGCTCCAATAGCTCAGTGTGTGACTTCAGTCTGAAAGCATAAAGTTCTGTTTATCCCAACATTTTATTTCATTGTGTAACTACCACATGAACATGTTACTTACCCATGTTAAGAGTGACGGTGATAATGTTCAGGGACATGGTGGAGTCTGTGATGCTGCTAAATGATGAAGACTGGAGTAAAGAATGATGGAAATTGGGAGGGAAGCAAAGAATTATCAGAATCAAAAGTCACAAACTGGAAGACAATTTTAATAAATAAAGCTTTAGCCAATTTACTGTCCTTTACATCTACGAGTACAGAACCTCACCCTGTCCATATTGGAAGCTTTAGGTTTCCGTCGGCGACGGCGGTGTCGTCTCATTAGACGAGAAGAGCTCTGCTCAGTGGAGCTACTAAACCTGGAGAGGAGAGGTGCTTGTTAAAATAATACACATGCAAACACTGTAACCAAGAGCAAATAACAAAAAGGTTTTGCTGTATAAATATTTAAAGAAATTATACTCTATCTAAATTCAGTTATCATAAAAAACATTTCTAAACCTAAACAAACCGTAAAAAAGCCCCAAAAACTCACAAATAATAATGTGAATAAAAACAACTGGTGCTGCTTTAACTTGTAAAAGGGTAAAGTATAAACCTTTCTGTGGCCTACTAAAAGGAAAGACATCTAAACATAGGCTGCATTCCAAATCACATACTTGTTTTTTAACTTCAAGCATGTACTACAACTGCCCTCATTAAATACGTACTGTTTCATGCAAATTATAAAATTCCACATCATCATATTTTGCAACATTGAGCAACTCTCACAGCCTGTGGTGTGAAATGAGGTGGCCAGAAAAGCATGCTGGCTTTCATACTGCAGAATCTACCCGGTCGTAGCAGGAAATCCTGGGATTTTCTGCATACTACATTTGACATACTAAACATTTCTTCATCTGGCATACTCTATAGTTTGGTAGTACGGATATCAAAACACACGCATAGTTTTCAAAACAGAAGTGATGTTTGCCAACAGTCAGGAGCAGCTTTAAAAGATTGTCTGACAGCATCCCACCTGCCTCATTTGGAAACTATAATCTGGCTGACAAATCATCAGTTGGCGCCAGAAGCAAAAATCAATTTGTTTGTGTAGTTGAATAAACTAAGCTTTCATCCGGATCTATTAGAAATGCAACAACAGGATAAAACATCCTGTCAGATGGCTAAAGACTGAGACGAACAGTCTCTCAAGTGGATTGCTGAGATTTCCACTACTCCTAGAGGAGAACCCAGGGGGTTACCACAAACGTGCCCACACAACAGACCCTTTTCACAGCAGCAATTTTATTACGAACCAGTAGATAAACACTGGTGCAACTAATAAAATTAACGAAGGTTCTGGTTTAATTAGGAACAGAGCCATCATTAATGTGAATAGTAACGCCTGTGTTTACTATTTCATATTATGTGGAAAAAGGACTATATGACTGCACTAATCTCTGCCATAAACCAACTATTGTCATTCCAGACACATTCCTGAAGCCAAATGCCTTTTCTCATTGGGGACTATACTTAAGAACAAGCTGCAGAGCTATATACAACAACTGACCTGCTGGTTGCGTCATCATCCTCCGAATCGAAGCAGGAAGTGGACTCCAGCTCGCTGCTCATGAAGGACGAACAGCTGTCGTACTCGGGGCCTCCACGTCCCATTGGTCGAGATGAATAACCATTCTGTCTCCCACCTGCAGCCGGACAGCATTTGATTAAAATGACATATCAAAATCAAGTTGACGTATTAAAAAAAGATTAAAACTTAAGGTACAAAATACAACCAGAAATTTATATTAAAGTACAAACATACACAGTGGCTTTCTGTCTTTTTTATGCTTTGTCACTTCGTTTCAGACCAACTTCAGTCAAATCACAGCTGTCATGGGGTATTCATCAGAACAAGGATATCATGATGACAGCAGAGCACCAAATTTTATTCTATCTTCATGATGACACAGCTTTCCACTGCAGCGTGATTTTACTGTAACTCAAATCACGATTATCAAGCTCACCAAACTTACTGCATCTCTAAAGTCTCCGTGGGTACACTCACTGTTTATGAACAAAATAATTGTAATGAGTGAGTTGTGCAAATTATAGAAATTAAACTGACATGCACAACGCAAACCCAAACCAAGCACAACATCTTTCTTACCGTGGTCGTTGGCGTGTTTCCGTCGCGGTCTCTCCCTCTCTCTTCTTTGCGACACCATGGAGCCGGTCTCTGTGTCGTTGTCCAGACTGTCCCGACCGCTTGCTGCTTTCCCACTTCAGGCAGAGACACAGGAGGAAGAGGAAGTGTTAAGAAGAGACAAAATTCAATTTGCTGTTTCGTCTTTTGTTATTAAGAAGAACAGAAGGACTCATTCAAGCCAAACACAATGTTTACGTGGAATTCCCATGTTTCATAGTCACATATTACACAAAAGCTCTACTACCAAATACAATATTAAGTGACTTCTGAATATACTGACTGGTAGGAGGGAGGTCTTGAGTCTCCAATGCCCCCGGTCCTCTCCAAAGGTGGTGCTGGCTCCAAACTATCTGCCACTGAGCCTGTGTCTGTGTGGGCGCCATCTCCAGAGACCAACTGTCAACAGACAGTCAGGTCAGTCAGAGGGATGAGATAAACACTTAGAGAGAAGAATACACTACAAGACCACCACTGTGCTTCACAGCACCATAGTTGCACACTGGATGGCATGTCTCGTTTTACTCTTACTATATACAGGCTTGTCAGCATTAAAAACACCACTAGCTGCTTAATTCCTCAAAGTGTAATGTGGGATACAAAAATATACCAAACCTCTACTGTAAAGAACTGTCAACATGATAATCTTTTGCATCTTTTTTCCACACATTCCTCATTTCAGAACATATTTAGTTATTGAAAACTGTATATGATGCATATAGTTTTAAAAAATAATGAAAACAGAGGGATTTGAAGTCAAACTGTTCACAGGCCGCAGTCTTCCAAAGCTCTCTGGAACTGCAAGGCTGCCTCTTTGTAGTTGATTAAATGTTCTCGACTATCCACTAAATAAAGAATTGTAAATAAATAAAAGCAAAACTTAATCTGGCTTCTGCTATTTCCTACTGAGCAAGCCACGCTACACAAAGGCAGCTGTGAATTCAAAGAGCTGAGGAAAAAAAAGAGCCTGCGCCAAGACTTGTGGTTTGTCTACCTGACAGTGTTGCCTAAGTTACCAAAGTGTGGGAAAAAAATGGGCTCCAACAGACCATGACTAAGTTTTCGGGGGGAGGAAATTATATTGCTGGTAGATTTTACTCTGCCGCTTGCATTTTCACCTTCGTTCACTTATACGACATTCCAGAGTGCATTCATCTTGCTTGCTTAAGAATCTATATTTTTCATTCTACCATGGATCCTGACTCTTGGATGGCATCCAAATTACAAATGAAGCATGCATTTGCATGAAAAAACAAGTTTAAAAGCTAACATGAAATCATATGAAACTGTCCCCACTATTACCAGGCAACAAATGGTGAAGAATTAAATATTTGCTAGCTGTTGATGTCACTGCTAGGATATTTATGACTATTATTGAACAATATTTCGTGTAAAATGATTTGAAAAATGCAAACCAGTCCAAGTCATATGAATCTTGTAAGGGTAAAAAAATATGAGACAGTGGCAAAGTTCTCCCTGTACTAATCATGAGCCCCACAATTTCTTTTTGTTAATCCTTTTATTCAATTTATACCTAGTACTACTTCCATATTTTCCATTTACAAGGAGTCCAATTTGGTGCGCAGGAATTTATTTGATGTATCACATATGACATGTGATTGCTGAGTTTGTTGAGTTCATCAACAATAGGGTTTAAACACATACGTTAATATATAAAATTTCATCTGACAATAAAGCACAGCACAGCAGATTTGGTACACTGGTCTGTTGTGATAATGTGATTCGCAGCAGGCCTGGCCCGAGGACCCCAGAGAACAATCAATCAGACCACTGAAACAACAGATGAACAGCAGAGACAAACAAATGGACATACTGTAACCGAAAAAAACATTTCATTGTATGTGGAACATTTCAACAATCCCCAAGAGACAGACATATTCTCTCACACACACACACAAAGAGAGGAAATGACTTTTAAAAACAACCAACTAAACCTCCACACAGTCTAATGAAAATGACCACAACAAGGGAGCCATTAGGATGAGCATGCTGGATTATACACTCAAGCATCCAGTAACAACACTGTAACTCTAAAAAAAAGCCCTATAATTAAGATCACACTCTGCAAAGTTCACTAAAATACATCAGCTATTCACATCAACACACAGAATACTCTTTCTCTCAACTTTATTTTCGCCTCCTTGCAAGATTCGATCTTCTTGTTAGGTGACATGCAGTGAGGCCCTTTGTTATTGAATATTTTCCTCCTATCCTGTGATTTCACTTGCTCTTAATCCAATTCCAATGTCGAGAAGAGAGGAAGGGAGGCTGTACACGAGCACCAGATGTCTCTTGTGTTGTGGAGAGAGGAGAATTATTGCTTAGAGCCTTTTCAAAAAGATACATGTGTTGCATGTGGAGGACGATCTTGTGTGAGAACTGAAATGAAACTGCCGGGAAAAGTAATGAAGCTCATTTCCCTCAAAAGTCCTGAAACACACAAAGTGTTGGAAGGGTGCAGTTTGTGAATGTGCCTGTATTGCTCTGACGATCATTATGCGATAATGATATTATCACGCAGATACATAGAGCCTCTCCCTGGAGATGGAGGATGGCTGTGGTCAATGCCTAACAGATGGGAATCATTGTTACACGTGCATGCACACAGTTACCACACAAACACACAGACAGGCACGCAGCAAAAAAAAAAAATGACTCCAGAATGCATTTTAAACCTACCCATGACACCACACGTCCATTGAAGCAGGGCAGCTTTGCGTTGTCGTCAGATATTTCTTCTTTCACCACACTGTAAAGACAGTAAAGCTTTGTTTCAGTAAACTACTACCAATACAAAGACGCTCTCTGGGCAATAAAACATGAGGGTGAGATGGGCAATGCATCCATCAACCAAGATAGGCACTGACAACTGGGACAACCTAACTATACTAGTGGTACACACTGCCAGCCAGTGTTAGAGTGTTTTAGACATTATTAATGCCCAATGACACTGTTCAACAAACTATCAGGATATCAGGGGAAATGCCAACATCACTGTATGCCTGAGGCTGTCAACACAAACGAGGAAAACCAGTCAAGAGGGCAGCTCATTCAGGCATAACACATAAGCAGCCCCAAGGGCCTGTCAATACATCAAAGACTACAAAAAAATGTAACAAAAGGCATATAACTATGTGAATATCCAAACCAACCCTTCCAGCCAGTAAGGCTATGGTGGAGTGCAGAGGTCAGACCTCAATAACCTCTAGTCACACAGTAAACAGGACAACAAGAGCCTCAGACTACTGGTCAAGATGGTCTCAGAGGGAGAACAGTGATGGTCAGTGAGACTTTCTTGGTAAAAATGGGCTCCAGAACCAGTTATACAAGTTGCTCAATGTAACAGTAAAGGCTTCAATTGTTTATTTACAGAATATCCCTCCACTCTTCACCACATGAAAAGCCGTGGTCCTTCGGAAAACATCTCTTTCCCACTTGCAAAAGTCCTTAAGTTGTTGCCCCACCCTGGTTTAAGTTTAGCCAGAAACAACTTTGGAAACCTGGATCAAAAACCTAGTACATTTCCCCCTATTTTGTACTCTGAAGAAGGCACTGTCTGCAGGAACATAAAACGTCTACTTTTCGGGCCATGTTTTAACACAAAAGGACAGCTCATAAAGCTGCCAGAGTGATGAACAGGGCATTCCTGTGTCCAACTCTGCATTCCTCGGGCTAATAGACAACAACAGCAGGGGCCTGCTGCTGGACTCACTGACTACTGCCCGTACACATTCTGACATTAGCCTGCTAGCATAAGCTTTCCATACATTAGCCACAAACTGACAGTAGTAGCGTCAGTAACTAGTTTACTGCCGGTGTTATTAACTGCTTATGTTCTTGCTTCGTCTAATAAAAGTTAAAATGGCATGTGAGACTTTCTCTGGTGTTCGCGAAACGGACAAATACCAAACTTGGTCAGACAAATTCAAGGCACAAGACGCATAGCTAGCCACATAAGCAATGTAAACAAACGGGGTCGGGACGCTAAACAGACCTGCTAACGCGTCGCTAGCAGCTAACAAAGAAACAGCAAAGCAAGAAGCTAGCAAATGATCGACAGCCAGGAAACGCTAAAACTAATGACAAGCCGGCTGGAAGAGGTCACAATTAAGTTAATGTTAATGTAGCTGTAGGGAGGTTAAGAAAAGTCAGCGGTGTTATGTTGAATCCACGTTGAACACAATAAACCGTTTAACAGTTACCCGAAGTCATCGTCCATAGATTTGAAGAAGAATTTGTAATTTGGTTTCTTGAGGACATTTTTGAAGTCTGCCAGAGTGACTTTGTCCGCCGGTACCGACAGTTTCACCAGATACGGTGTCTCCTGGTCGTCGAGGTGGTAGATAATTTTGGTCTCCCCCATCTCGGACTGCGGCTAAGGCAAGGCAGGCTGGGTGCATCAAGCCGAGGGCCTGGCAGGCTCCCTCTCGGGCCCCGACTCCCCGTGGCGCTGGCTGCGGCCGTGCCGTAGTTCTCCCGGCTCTCTGGCTGACCGACTCGTCGCGTAGTCCTGGTTCTGTCTTTTCTACGCCAGCTCGCTAACGTCCCGCCTGCCTTTCTGTCTGAAAAAACACCTTGCTGCTCCACGAAGCGTCCGAGCACCGTCCGAAGACTGAGTCGCGCTAGTTTCCGCTCGTATTAAACTTACAGTGTGCCGCCGAAAGCTTCGAAATGAGTGGGGAAAAAAAGCAGTAAAAAGGCAGTAAAAATAAACAGTCTAGGAAGGGTCGGTTTTCCCTTCTCGCTAGCTGCCAAGCTCGGCACTTTGTTGCACACGAAACTGCACAAAATCCCCCGCGCCTGTCCCGGAGAGGCGCCATCTGCAGGAGAGGAGGAGAGTGGCAGCTTCTCGAAACAGCGCTGCATGGAGGCCGCAGAGGCGCTCACACCGCCGGGGCACCGGGCCCTGAGGCCGGAGGGGCCCCCGAGACTCATCCATAGCCTCTTTGGGCTCCACACTGTGAAGGTATATACATTTTGTTTGTTTTTACACTTTTTTGGGACATGTTTTTACATTTTTATTTTTGCTATATTCAATACTATAAGCATTTATATTTCTTATCTTAAAAGAGAAAGTATCTATTTATATATGTGCATTGTGTGCTGCTTTTTTGTACTTTTCCTGCTGTCTTAGCTGCTCTAACACTGCAAATTTCCCTGCTGTGATATCAATAAAGGTCTATCTATCTATCTATCTATCTATCTATCTATCTATCTATCTATCTATCTATCTATCTATCTATCTATTTCAACAACTTGCTCCTTTGCCTGCCATTTTTGAGTCAAAAGCAAACTGGTTCTTAGGAGGCAACTAAACAGCAGCACTGACCTAGCACCAAACTAACACCTTCTTTCTTTTTGATGGAAAAGGGGTATAGAGGACAGAACGTAGAATATATTAAAATTTAAGATGCTGGAATCTGAAAATTTGGACTTGTTTTTCATAAAACTACTAATTTTCAAAATAGATGGATATTAATTTAATAATTGACAACTACTCCATTAACATATAGTTGCAGCTTTACTGTCTATATTCCCAAATCGACCATACTTCCCTTCAGACTTTTCATACTGTACATGTGTTCTTTATCAGGCTCTGTTTTTCATTATGCAGTGGCTTGGGGATATTTTCACATTCAATTTTTTATTTTTTTTAATAAAATAATCACCTTTTTAATATAATGCTTAATTCTATTCTACTTTTGTGAAAAATAGAAATCAGTAGAAAGTTAAGTACAGATGACATTTCAGTCAAATATGAATATGTACAGCAACCAAAATTTATTGGACTGAGGGAACTTCATTCGCCATTACAGACAATACAAAGCAAAGCGTAAATAACAGATCACCCAGTGGACAGGTAGTCAGCCATTCTTAAATGATCAATAAATGATGTACAAAATGAAGAAGTTGAAATAGATCCGATCCGTCTGCATTTCTTCTTAGAATAAAACATTACTGATATCATCATCTTCTACTTTAAACCCTGACACTGCAGGAGGTGAACGTGACAATATAATATTTTTACGTACAAATACAAAAAAGGGGGGAAAGGGAGTTTGGTCTCTTTCTTTCTCTTAAATATGCTCTGAAGAGTGCTCAGGAGCAGACTGGTGGCAGGTTTCAATCATCTAGGAAGTCATCATCAAGGTTAACGTCTGTGGTGTCGATGTCATCCAGCTCCATGTTGTCCAGGTCCACCTCCAGCTCATCCAGAGTCTACAGAAACACAGACACACAAAGGAAAATTATTATTTTACTACTTGGACTTGTGCTACTCCACAAGTGTTATTTTAGTTACATGTCAAAGTAGCTCAAATTTAATGCAATCCCCAAAAAATATTAAATCACTCAAAGATTAGAAAATAACAATATTTCTCACTAAAGGAAAAATTACAGGAAGCCTTGCCTTATCTTTCTCTGACTGTGAGAATGTAGGGACTTCCTCTTCCTCCTCTTCTTCTTTTTCCACAGCTGTAGGAGCAGCAGGTTCAGGCTGCAAAGGCGTCACAGCAGCAACAGGAGCTGACTCCACTGAGGTGGACTCTTCACTGTCTGGTGTCTGCTGGAAAAAGGAGAGTCAAATAATGAACGTTAGAGACTTTTACTTTTCTTCTGCAAAATCCTAGTTCTACACAATATAGAAGGTGGAGAACGATGCATGTGAATGTGAGTGTGGACAAACCTTGGAGACCATAGGAATGAAGGTTCCTTTGGGCTCATATCCCTGGGCCTCCTCGAGAATATTCCTGTCTTCATTGGGCTGAAAAATGACAGACATACATTCAGAAATACTGCTGCGCTAAAATTTAGCATGGGTCATTTACCTTAAGATTACTCTTAAAGTCATTTGCCTCCTCACTTTAGCAACGAGTTGTAAAACTTACTGTAACAAGTGGGTAGTCTTTAGCAGGCCTGGAGGTGCCCAAGCAGGACTCTCTCAGGTAATGTTCAGCTGCAAAGGCTTCTCTCAGCCCAGGGAACAGATTCTCATACTCTGTAGGGTCTGCTAGGGATTCAGCTGCCTGTAATGAAGATGTGTTAGAATAAGTCATGATCAAGAAGAAATAGAGACATTTAGATTCTCTCTATTCTTGTTGTAAATTCAGACCTCTCAAAAGCTCAATAATTTAATGTAAAATAGCTACTATTTCCCACCTTGACTGATGTTGCAATGTTATTAAAAAATGTAATGATATAGCTGACCTTCTGGTTGACCTTGGCCAGGTTCTCCCTCCACAATTTGACCACACGGGACACCTGACTGGGCAGGTAGGTGCGGGCCAGGAAGGCAGCTTCAGGTAGTCTGTTCGTCCTGATTAGAAGCTCCAAACATTGATCTAGTCTGTGGAGAGAAGTCAGTATCAACAACCATTACACTGGTAGCCACGTTTGATATGAGCAGCACATATTGTATTTATTCACTGACTTCTCCACAAATCTCACATGTCTTATACTCACTTCCCCTGCAGGAAGTAGGTCATGAAGGCCACATTGTTCTTGCCGTCCCTTTCTGCCCCCTCTGCCAGCTTGCCCACCATGGTGGCGTTACCAGAGGCGGTGGCAAGGAGGAGCAGGCCACCGTAATCCTGGGCATGGTGCAGGCACTCTTGGGCCAGGCCAAACTGGCACTTACTGATAGCCAGCTCTGCTAGCTGCTTCCACTTCTGCTCCGACTGCACAGGTCAGAATAACAAATATTAGAAACTGTGTGAACTGGCTGGCAATGATTTTATATGGGGAAAAAACGCGGCAGGATATGGAATTTGTCTCAGTTTTAAAAGCCAACTAGATTACCTCTGCTTCCACAGCCAGCTGGTAGGCAATCTTCAACTCTCCCAGCTGCAAGGCCAACTCAAACCTGTGCTCTGGGTCTGTGGATACTGCCAGCGCCTGCTGCTTGAAACCCTGAGGACACAAAGAAGGAAACCCATCAGCATGCTACAAACACAAAGCCGTCTTCACTCTGGAATAAAAAAACCCAATTCAAAACATATATTATCAGTCAAAATAATATCACTATGACATTAGCACAAATTCTGGTGATGGGTTTCAGTTTCAAGCCTAATCTTACTATCTGCCTCTTTTCTTTTCTGAAGCTGAAATAAATTGATGGTCTATAATTTAAAATGAATTTCAAATCATTGTCCTTACCTGTTTCTCCAGAAAATGTGCCACTCTGGTCCTCTGCTCTTTAGGAATAGTAGGTAGCACCTTGTCAGCCATTCCAAAGTCTCTCCTCATTACAGCAGTCTGGTACTCCAGGACGGAGACCAGCAGGGAGTAGCTGACAATGTTGAGCTCCTTGTCTCCCAGGTACAGACGATCATCTTTGGGTATGTAACCCAGTAGGTACATGGTCCTGCAGGGAGAGAAAACAGTAGCTGTCAAAGACAATGTTTACAGCTTAGTTGTTTTTTCTAAATCTGCCATGCAATAGTTAGACATTTATTGTGACAGCAAACCAATTTAATTCTGTATTCTTACCTGTCCAAGTGTGCAATAGTGACAATCTCTCCTCCTACATAGTAGTTGAGTCTGTTTACAGAGCTGGTGTAGATGAAGCAGTCTCCAACCCAGAGTCCAGTCTTCACAATCTCCTGGATCTCTCCCTGGACCTAAACAGGTGAAATTGGAATTAACGTTAATATTTTAATAAACGGTTTTAAAGTGAACAGTCACATATAAATAGGATTCATTAGTTCACACATAAAGTAGAGGTATTTCTAGCACTAATGTCATCATTAATTAACTTCTAACAAAGGATGTGCATGCATCCACATTCACATATGTACCTCAAAGGCATCTTCAATACCATCCTCTGTCACTCCTTCATTGTTCTCTTGGGAGGCAGCTACTTTTTCTGCCAGGTAACGCAGAATGAAGAAGGACTCCTCTGTAGCAATGCAAACCAATTCACCGGAATCTGACCAGAAGATCTGAACAAATATGGAACAGAAGAAGGAAGGGCAAATGAGACAACTAAAATAAGTAATATTAAAATTTCTGGACATCCTCTGGAAGACTTTAATATGCCATTTACACACAGTGCTGTTAAAGATGAGCATATAGAAGCACAAAGCAAATTTTCAGCAAAATCATTACCAACAGCTGTACAAAAATAAAAACATGGAGAACTCCCAAATTGACGAACATTACAATATGCTACATTTACAGTATAAAACGGGGGCCGAGAACCTAAAACAAAAATGTAACTCAGTCTTACATGCTTGGGTTGGATCTCAATGCGGCGGATTAGCTCTGTGTTTTCCCAGTCATAAAATGCCAGACCATTCACCGACCTCACACCAAGCAGGAAACCTCCGTATATTCCTGCAGAAAAGAAACACATTCAGTAATAGTGGAGACAGTATTCTTCAATCCACTTCCAAACCAAAAATCTATCAAACAGCAATTGTCTCATTACCTTCAGCTCCAAAGTCAGGCTTGAAAGATTTCTTTTCTTTGAAGTTTTTGAAGATTTTAACAATACTGTTGCTTTCTCTGATGGCATATCTGTTGAATGGAAGAGAAAAAAGCAAATGTACAAATCTCTCCTCTGGTACTCACGTGTGGCATCTCACCTAAATATCATTTTTGTACTTACTCAGAGGAGTCGTGTGCCCAGACAAACTCCTGCGCTGAGCCGAAGCTCTTGTTCCTCAAAGCCATAGCTGTATAGATGATATACTCTCCGTCTCCACACACCACAACAAACCTGGGACACACAAACATATACAAATTAGTGATAATGCTCCTCCAATAGGGATTTTATTGTAAATTCCTCACTACCCTGACTTCCTGAAACAAACAGTTCTGGTGCTGATGTCTACCTATTACTGAATAACAACTAAAAAGGCCTGGAATGAGCGTATGTGTACCTTCCGTTGGGGTTATGCTGGATGGTTTGAGGGTAAATCTCACAGCTGCCCATGTCTTTAACAGCCAGCGGCAGCCTCTCTCCATCCTTGATTTCAGCATCACCCATGGCCTTCAGGTTGGCCTGCTGTATTTCACTGTGTTTGGCCCAGATGATTTTGCCGTTGGTGTCCATAGACATGGCGGGCTCCTCTCGGCCCACCTACACAACAGAAGAAGACAGAGAATAAAGGTGGGCAGAGAAAGATGAGATGTTAGCTTTGAATATTTTATTACATCTATGGTAGATTTTATCTTAATTTCCTTTAGAAATAAAATAGCCACTTTGAGTTCTTCCCTGCAAAAGCATTTAGTTTAGTTGTATTGTACACAAAAGCAAACTGCTATAAATGAGTGCACTGCAAAAGTTCATAGCGAATTTCTGAAAAATCTAAATAAATTTTACCTTGATAATAATGCTTCCTTCATCATATCCTAGTGCCACATTGTTGGAGCCCCGGAGGCCGCACACGCACCACACTCGTTCCATACCGTAGTTCAGTGTGCTCTCCAGGCGGTATGTGCTTGAGTGCCAGATCCGTACCGTACCTACAGAGGTATAAAACAATGATCAATGAGGTCCCGATAGAGATACACTAGGGTTTTTTGTACAAAGAGGCGAGGAAGTGTGGGATTCCTGCTCACCGTCCTCTGATCCAGTGATGATGATGGGCAGCTCCGGGTGGAAACTGACACACGACACGTTCTGTGCATGGCCCTCCAGAGTCTGAACACAGGTTTTGTTCTACAACACACAGTGGCAGAGAGCCGATACATTTATGTGCGACACAATGCCTAAATATACTCACAGAAAAGATAGTAAAATGTAATGACGACCACATATGTTCTTTTCACAATTAATCTTTCCATTAAGCTCTAATGATGTTTTCTTATAAACATAATTTAACAAAAAGCTACCTGTCAACTAGGAATTAGCTTGTGCTCTGCCTATTAGTCATATTTTCTTCTGTGAGACACTTTTACATGAAGTAAGTGAATAACAGCAAAAACATAAAATAAAGTAGAGTTTTCTAACCTGGTAGTCCCAGATCTTGACTTGGCGGTCATCAGCCCCTGATATCAGGTAGGGCTTGTCACCTCCACTGTAGTAGTCAATGCAATTTACACCTTTCTCGTGACCCTCCAAAGTGAAATTGGGAGATGAAGATCCAAGCTGCCAAACCTGTGACAACCCCGAGAGGATGACAGAGAATCACTAAATGCAATTACATACATATTAGTAGGTACAAACTTAAACTGTAGTCAATAAAGAAGCTACAGTACTGCAGTCAGGTCTGGATGTTCCACAGTTGACATTTAATTCAGCCATGTTTCCACTAAACGTCCCACAAACTTTCAGCTTCAAGGACTTTTCCAGAAACTTTTCAAAGGGTTTCTGCAGCAGTTTGTTATCTGTGTTTAAACCCAGATATAAGGCCAAGCACAGATTAGACAAATTAGTCAGTCGACATTGTCAAAAAGAGACAGCTGTATTATTTCCAGCATATTTTTTTCATCCAACAATACTAAACAATAATTGTAGTTACAAAATAACTTCTCATTACAGCTCACCATCTTAAATTCCCATTGGATGTGCTTCCCTCCATAAATACTAAACTAAAATCCTGAACTTTTAGAAACTATTACCACTCCAGGGCAGAGACTTTTCAGGGGTAAAACGTTCTCCTTGAAACTGCATTTGGACCTTGGTTGCACCGGGTGAAACAAGTAAATCCAGTAAAAATCCTGCAGTGGAAACATGGCTTAAGCTCCAACACAAGTGACAACAGCAACATCAAGTGGTCCCTACCTTAATTGTCCTGTCCAGGGAGGCACTGGCAAACTGATTGTTATCCTTGGGGTTGATGACAATCTGCATAACGTAATGAGTGTGACCCTCAAACACCTGGCTGCACGACCACTTCTTGTCCCAGTCCCATAACTTGATCAACATATCATCTGCACAGACACAGAAACACAATCACACGTGTGCACATATAAATACACACAAACTGAGACAAATTAGAATTTTGTGATCAAAAAATTTGAAGAATGTAACTTTGCTAGCAGCGAGGAAATCTTAAGTTTACTAATGTACCGCTGCTGGTGAGAATATACGGCTGGGTTGGATGAACAGCAATACATCGGATGTAGTCAGAGTGGGCCTCAAACATGTGGACTCTCTCCAAGGTGTTGTAGTTGAACACACGAATCTGCATGTCATCCTGTGTTGAAGAATAAAAATTAATATGTGCTAAACAAATATTAGCTTAGTGCAGTCAGAGAAAGAAGATAACAAGACAATCAGACGTTAAGCCTAAATGCAAACACTGTGTTTTGAAGTTATCACTCAAGATTTTACTTCACATCAAAATGGTAACAATGGTCAAAACATTCAAAATGGGGTTACACTTCTACAAAGTTGAAGCTCCTTGTTACTAATTCAAAAAGCCTTTTGCATTTAAGAGCGAAACATAATCTATCTGTCAAAACACTAAGCAAGCGTTTATCTTACAGGCCATTAGTCAGCTGAATGTTTAGCTGTGGTGTGTTTATAGATTCAGTCAGAAACAGAGCATCAGATGAACGGTCTTTCAGAAATTCACAACTTCAGAGTGCTTAGAGCAAGTAGGATTTAGAGATTTGGAAGCTGCAGGTAAACTGTCTTGCTTTATTTTCAGTGGCAGTGGCAGAAGTAGTACTTCAAATTCTTTAGTAAAAATATTAACACCATACAGTAAAAACACTGTCAAGGAAAAAGTGAATGTGAAAGAGAGAGAATTATAAAAGAAAAGAAAATGAAGCAATGTCAAATCTGTTCTTAAAGAGTTTTGTTTTTTTCCCTTAAAATAATCCAAAAAGACCTCACAAAAGTACCATTTAAGGACTGGACTGATGAGCATCAGTGCCATTAAAGGCTTTTTTTTTTTTTTTTTTTTTTTTTTTAAAGTTTTGGCTATTGATGCTATAAATGACTAACTTTCAGAGTTAGGCTCCCAACGTGAACAAATAAATGTTACTTACTGCTCCTGTGATGACCCAGTTCTTCCTTGCCACAAACTTGGAAGCTCTGACAGGGAGGTCACACACTTCAAAAGTCTTGACCAGAGTCTGGGTGAAAAAAACACTGGGTTATAGTTTGCAATTCCATCACTAATATGGTTTTCCATATACTTTCTTTTACCAATCTTTTCATATTATGTAGCGTAACTTTGCACGAGTGTCCCTTTAACCTGTGTTCATACCTGTGTTTCGTGGTTCCAAACACAGACACTGCCGTTGTACAGGCTGGCCAGCATCCATGGCTCAGTTGGGTGAAGGTCCACACTCTTCACTCGGTCTGACCTGGCTGTCAGCCGCCGCTTGATGTCCAGCCTCAGAGGCTGAAAAGACAGAGGGCGTCAGTCTGTTTTAAAACCCTAAGTATAGGTGACTTTATATGAGCATTTAATTACTCGGTAAAAAAAAAAAAGACTGAAGCATCAAATTAAAGACCCGGAATAACAGGAGAGCTACGAAATGATACGAACAGTTAGCAGCTAACACCGAACCCAAAACATTTCTCTTAACCTCTCTAATCGCACACTTAAGCATCTTAAATTAAATTATTCGACAACTATCTCAGAACAGAGATACGCACATATGAAATAAGAAAACAAAGAAGGTTATAAATCCCAATAACCGTTAGCCACAAGCATTAATGCTAACACAAGCTAGTTAGCCGCTAAGCTATTTACAAGAGACTACTATTGACATTGTTTCATGGCTCTTTCTAAAACAAATCAAGCCATTCACGTAACATGTATGGAATTAAAACACGGCTAGACGTATTATAAATGTCTCTTACCATGTTTTATCCCCGTGTCGTCACAATAAAATATGACAAATGTGGTGTGAACAGTTGTAATCGGGGTCCAAATGTTGCGACTTCAATGAACGGTGCACTGACGTGGAACTTCCTCAAACCTCAATCTCGCGAGACTTGCGAGAACAGTGATGACGTGACAGGAAGGTCCGTCCGGCTGTTGCAGACAATGATATGCCACGGTGACAGAAAAACACCTCATCACACTGCTGTTATTCATGGTTACAGGACGAACTGGAATGACACGATGATTTCTGATTAGTAATTCAGGTTGTTCTGTAATTGTGTGGCATTAACTGGGTAAATATTACTAAAAATAGTAAATTTTACTTTAGTGGGAGGTCCAGTGCAACACATGATGCTCATGTTGATTTAACTCACTGTCAGACATTACAGCTGTAACTGAATGTTTTAAGAACTGCTATGTCCTTTCATTTGTTGTGGATGTGTGTTTGTTTTGCATACTTTCAAATTATAGTATTGTATGACATTTATGCTGTGACACTGGCCTGATTGCAAATATCCATTCAGTACAAGCATCTACTGTATGCAGATCATCAGAAACACATTAAAGTGATTCTAGTGAGTGAAGAGATTATTGTTTATGAACTGCCAGTTACTATACTTATGCTGCTCAGCAATTATGTTAATCTTTAACAAAAGAGCACTGTGTACACGGTGTGATGTACAAGATATATATTTATTCAGAAAGAAATATGTTGGTTGGAGTCATCTACTTTTTCACTGAATTTGTTTATTAGTTTTAGAAGCAGCGCAGGAAATCATGAATTTTGAATGAGCTATAGTTTGACTTATTCCCTTGAAACATGTACAGAGTCCAGAGGTACAATGTTTAAGGCAAAGATTAATCGATCCATATCCCCAGATGGTTGCAGGGAGGCTGAAGTAAATCCTAGCTGACTCGAGGCAAGAGGCAGGAGAAGCAAAAAACTACCACATTTTTCCAGCAGATGGCGGTTTAAGTATTGGTTTGGATGAACTGTTAAAACAACATGAAAATGATCCTCTACTCTCCCAGAAATCAATTCAGTATTTAGCGCATGTATAAATGTGTTTTCAAGCCTCCTCAGCTTTGAAACGAGCAGCCTGGGGAGATAAAGCTCAAAGAATCACTGACTTCTTTTAAAATCACTCCTTAAAACCCATTTTTACAGACTTGCTTTTATGTGATGCTGTATTTCTTTTCTCATCTTTTTATTGCTTATTAAGCTTTTATTGCTCATTAAGGTTTTACCAGTTTCGTTAGTATTTATTAATACTTGTTAATCTACCCCAATATACTTCACCTTGGCTATCCTGTTCATATGGTTGTTTTCATATGCATTTATTCTGTGTGTTTTGAAATTCTTTGATTCATTTATAATGCATGTTAATAACTTTGGGTTTCTTTCTAAACTATGGTTTGTGCTTTGTCCTCTTTCTCTCTCTGTACCTCTCTCGCTCTGGAGTTGCAAAGTTCTGATCTGTTCATTGTTCATGTCCTCTTGTTTATTATCTGTTTGTCTCTGCTTTCCTTGTTCTCTCTCCCCTTTACCCTCAGTCCAACTGGTCGATGAAGAAATGTTGTCCTCCTAAAGCCTGGCTCTGCTAGAAGTTTCTTCATGTTAAAAGGGAGTCGTTCGTCTCCACTGTCACCAATACGCTGCTTGTAGGAAATCCTGGGAGGATTTGTTGGATTTTCCTTATATAACTTTATGGGGATTTAACTTTATTTTTAAAATAGTCAGGTAATTTCTTAGAGAATGTAACACTGCATTTAATCAACCTTGACATTTAAGTCAATCAGGTTAATTTATACTACATATTATAGGTATTGGAGAATATTTTCCTTATATTTAGAGTATCTAAATCAATCAAAAACAGTACAGACAAGTTGAATAAAGTTCACACCAATTCCTAGGATAATTAAACTGATTGACTAAAACAGCTAAAAAGACAAGAGATGAGAAAAATAAAAGCACATTTGGGATAAAGCGTACAATAAAAGGGAGAGAGAAAGAAATTATAATTTAGTGAGTAAAATGCAGATGAGTTTGATTAAAGAACAACCATTTAAGAGAAGACTTTTTAACAAAACTCAAGCAGTGGAAAAAAGAACAGTCTGCAGCTTATTCCTAAAAATGGTTCCAGGAGAAGGTGGTTCCAGCAGCAAAATGACTCAACATCATTTCACTTTGTCTGGTCTGAACTCTGGTCACCACTAACTGACTTGTCCCTGCAGATCTTACAGACCTTTCAGGCTTCAGCAAACATATGTTTGATATATTTTGGTCCCAGGCCATTCAGAGACTTACAGACTACTATAAGTAGGGCTGCAAATTAAATTCTGTATTTAACTGGAAGTTAGTACAGGGATCTAAGAATCAAAGTGAAGCGTTCAGTCTTCTTGGTGTTTGTCAGTATTCCAGCAGCAGCATTTTGAATGTAATGGTCTGTTAGGAGTGAGGAGTGTGTCACAGTCGTCCACTCCTCAGGTAATAAAAGCATTAATGAGTTTTTCTAAATATTGTTGAGCATAAAGTTCCTCAGTTGGTTTATAAGATGCCAGAATGAAGATTTAATTGCAGCTTTAATTTGGCTGCAGAAATGTAGATTCTAATCAATGATCACAACCACATTCTTTTTAGTGACTTCAAGTCAAGGTAAGTATTGAGCATCAGTCTTCCGTCTTTATTGTCAAATGGAGTTATTTCAGTCTAGTGTTTTTTGTCAATAAATCAGGCATATTTTCATAAACAATATTGTACAATCCTCACCCTAATATTTAATTTAATCTGATAAATTTTTGTTTTATATAATATTGAAGGGCCTTAATTGCAATATAAAGCTTAAATTTACATAATGAAAAATATTTCCATGACCTTAATGTTTCATCTTTTTAGATAAATTTGTCTAATTTTTGTACTCAAAAGCATTTTTGCTCACAAGTTGCTTTGGATTTGCTGCTGTATATAAATAATGGTGACTTGACTTAAATTGATATAGCACATTTTACATTTTTGCATCTGTTGTCTTCTTGTTTTTAACTTTATTTTTACTGTTGTCTGTCAAGGCGCTTTGTAAACCCTTGTATTTAAAGGGCTATGTGAATAATTATAAGTTATATTTATTACAAGTGTTTCAATAAGAAAAACATGGATTAAGTATTCATGACTCTCATTTTACTGTCTTTACTGTTAGATTAATCAGAAACACCCAAACATGAGGTTTGTTTATAATAGCAAATAATACAAACAACTCAAATGCAACACAGTATATTCTCAAAGCACCTTTATTCATTATTTCTCTTTAGATAAACTGGAAAATGTAAAGTTGTATTAACCTTGATTTTATTAACTGAAAAAATGAAACCGGATATTATTCTTTCCTCTTGAACACCTGAAGACAAACTACATCTTCACACGTCAGCTCCTGTAGAAGAGATTAATTCCGCTCATGTTATTCAGCAAAGAACTCATTAAAAAGTATGAGAGCAGCAACGGTGTTAAAACTTCTAAACTTATCAGTCCCATTCTTTTGCTCAAAGCCTCCCACTAATCCAACACACTTCTCTTTAATATATCAGCCCAAGTTACGGTTCAGAAATTTCACAGGAATCCAATTGTGAAGATCAATACTGTCACCCACCAGGTAGAGTTTGTCTCCTTCGATCCAGTGTTTCCAGCTACGGTTGGACTTCTCGCCTTTCTGAGTGCACACCAGCTTGTCCCCCTGCCACATAACCAAACACTGCAAGACAGCATTTTAAACCTTTTTAAACAAATAACAGATTTTCTATTTTTATTTTTGACTGAACACTGTGATAGATATTCCCCTCTCATAGGCTCACATGGCTGTTCTGAGGTTAATGCAACCATGACGACTCACCAATTCATGCTTTTGGTTGATGTAATACACACTTATTATGATTGCTCTAACAACAACCCTTTACAACCGTGTGAAGAGAAATTTGTCTTCCTGATTTCTCAAAAGCATCCAGTAATTGTACACTACAGTGATAATACAATAAGTTTAAGATTATTGTTACATTCAAATGTTCAACAGATGGATATCACCATTAAACTTCCCCAGTTAATTATTTACAACTAGACAATATTAAAAGTTTTTGGAAAATGAATGAGTAAATACAGTATGAGGTATTATCTATCAACACATGCACGTATTTGCAAATATTTCCACAATGGAAATCTAAGCAATGAATAAAACCAGATTCAGAATTCTTGCCTCATTTTGTTGACATATTAGAATCACAGGCTTTAGGAGAGGAGATTTTAGATATCTCTTCTTATTATTCTTATTTAATTACCGTTTTTAACATATTTTTAGAAATAAAATGTTGCAAAGGCTGCAAAGGCAAATAAAAAGATATTCTAAATTCAAACTGCACTAACAATAGTTTATTTCTGTGTCGGATTGGGAAAGTAAAGATATAATGAAAGGTTTAGCTACTCAAAAAAACCCAAAAGACTCTGTTGAGAGCTGTTTCATTTATTGACTGATTGCCTTACTAGCAGTAACATAGTCCCAAAGAAATTGAGAATATATACATATATCATATCAGATAGTTATTCTACAGAGTAAGCTGTGTATATGGTTTATTTAAATCTAGTTATTTTATTGAGTTAAAAAGATTTTATCAATACGCTTAGAACATCATTGGCTAGTCATTTTGTGCAGTACTCTGGTTGCTGTACTCTGAGTGGTTTACCATATAAACTGGGTGTTATAGAATTCCCTTTTTCTTTTTTTTCCATGCGCAATGTTGCCATCCTATATAGAAGCCCATCTCTGTATAATATACGATACATGTTATATTTGGTTGCTTCAGTCTGTTCTCAGCACTGAGAGCTCTCTGGAATGTAACTAAATACATTTACTCAGGTATCTCATAAGTAGAATTCTGAAGTACTTGCATTTTAGTCAAGTATTTTCATGCTGTGCTATTTTCTGCTTCTCCCTCCACTACATTTCCAAGGCAAATGCCTTGCAAATGCAGAGACAATGGACTCCTCAGGCTGGCAGTCTATCTCCATCCCCTCCTCGCTGCTCGTGTTCTTCCGGCATGTGGAAGCTTCCAGCCTACTGAGGGGGCAAACCTGCGTCACCGCCAGACAAAAAAACACTTGATATCTGCTGCGATTTTATGATCAGTCCGAGGAGGGAAAAATCCTCTCCTCCCCCTGTTTCTAATTTATGTAATGCTTGTACTCCATTAGATTTATTTTAAAGCTTCAATCTGTAGTTATTTTGCACGTTCAGAATGGTAATGTCAAAATTAGTGTAAAATGAAAGTGATATACATATTAATTATTGTAATCTAAAAGTATAATATAAGTATATGATTTTTAATTGGACCAGCATACATAATGGCTAGTTTAAGTATATTTTGATGCTAATACCTTGCACTTTTACTCAATTACAATTTTGAATGCAGATTTTCTTTTACACTGTAGAATTCCTACTTTTACTTCAGTAAAGTATCTAAATACTTTTCTTGTATGGACACATTATGGACTCCATGCACGAGAGGTGAACCCACCTTGATGTTTCTATTGTCTAGTCCCTTCGTGTACTCATCAAACTCCACCCCTACAGTGAAGGCCAGCTCATAATTCCTGAAGGTGCTCAGTGTTTTGAACTCAAACTTGTCTCCATCTTGGGTCACCACTTTGGTCTGAGACAGGGAGATGGCAATTTTCCTGGTAGCAAAGTCAATATCTGGGAGCAGAACAGCGACATGTGATTAGACAGTCTGTAGCTCAAATAATAAAAAATTATGTAGCATGCTTTTTGATTGAGAATAATTTTTGAATTTGCCTTTTTTGGTTGTACTTTACAAGAATCTATACTGAAACCCAACAGAAATGCTCTCAGAAAAATTGAGAGAGCATGAATGTTTTACCTGTGCAGCTTGTATAAATGTGTCACAACGCTCCTTTAACACTATTTTAATATGTATTTAAAACATTTCAGACCAAACATGAGATTAAAGGTGTCTTACTCAACACTTTCAAGTACTCCTCAAAATTGTCATTGGTTTCCAGTATCCATTTTCCATTGAAGTCTGCAGGCATGGTGGCAGCTGGTGTGGTAGACTTTACACGGTGGCAGGAGGGAAAGGGGCAGGCTGTCCCCTTGCTTATATGCAGGTCAGGGGGCACGAGGGCAGAGAATTATTGATAAGTGACTCTACTGCCTAAAGACGATTGGCAGGGGCGGCTGTTTGGGAGGAGGAGGGAGGGAGACTCGGCCTTTTCTTTCAGGCTTTGTGCGGTCATTGGAGGAGGTTACTAAGGGCAGAATCAGTGGGTGCCCACACACCATCACTCTTTTTCTCACATGAACCTTTAAGCAAATACACATGCACACGCTGCAGCGTACAATGTACAGACAGGAGAAGCTGTTTTGTAACATGTGCCAACAGTTCTTTCTCTTTATTTGATCTTTCTTTCTGTGGCAAACTGAGATACTAAACCAGAATGTGTGAACTTTGAACGCAAAGGTTTTTAAAGTTCAGCTTGTTGCAGGGGAAAAAAAATCATTATTTGTGTACAACTTTTTATTTGAAATAGATTTGCAGCTTCTAAAGAGAGAACAGTGTGGGTTTTATGCTGTTATCATGCTGGAACAAACACGTCTTGAACTGAGATTTAAGATGAATAGAAAGAACTGAAGTAACAATAAGAGCAAAGGGGGACTTCATATTTTAGATTGCGATCTAATAAGAGCAAGAGAGTTGAGTAACTGACTTCCAGCCAGACAACACACAAATTTAGGAAGCATTTTATTGAGAATAAATGCAGTTCTTTGGCGTCTGACTCTGTTCGGACCTCTCCCTGAGATCATCAGTTTCTAACCACCCAGAGCAAGAGCAGGGAGGAATCAATAACAACCCCCTGGAGAATCATAAATAAACAGAGCCTGAAGGTAGATGGTGGCCGGGCCTGAATGCACAAGAAGCAGCAGGAGCCAGAACAGCAGCGTGAGCAGCAGCAGCAGCAGAGAATGAGCAAGTGAGTTAGACAGCTTCTACAGACTCGACAATTGGTAATGGCAAAGCGCAAAGTGAGCTGACAGATTAGCTGATTCAGAGCACAGCGCAGCTCGAGTTGTCTGCTTCATTCACAAGTGGAGGACCTCAGATTCCTCTGGCATGGCTGCAAAGGCAGATAAAAAGAGCTTCTAACTTCAAACTGCAGTAGGATTGTTTATTTCAGTGTGGGAATGGGAAAATAAAGATATATTGGAAGCTTTAACCACCCAAAAAAAGACAAAAGAATCTGCTGAGAACTATTTCGTTTATTGATCGATTCATTTTACTATCAGTGGCACAGTCCCAAAGGAATTCAGAATATATACATTTATGATATCAGATATGTATTCTGCTGAGTAAGTATCAGTAAAGAAGTTCAGACTGAGATCTTACTGTTTTCCATCCACAACAATCATTTGGAAAATATAACTTAATAATTATATGACTTTTCTTTTCAACTCATCCATAAGGCTCCCTCTTGTTATTTCATTCATCAATCTGGTTCATCCATCAGATTAACTACACCCCAATATACCTGCATCCATCCCATCTAATCCTGCTAATCAAAGCAGCCAAACAGAGACAAATACAGAGCATTGCTGTTTATGATGTTAAATGCAACGCTTTATATCCGCCCCATATGAACTGGCTTTATCAAATTAAGGCAACGGTGTAGATGGAATATAAATGAGGTGAAAATAATATTCAGAATAAGATCATGGATATAAGGAGAGACTAAAGGAACGTTGGATTGTGCATCAGAGGCCCAGGTTGTGTCAGATGTGTTTATCTGACGATCTGTCGGCTCGGGGCAACGTCTGCTTTAGGACTTCTTGAAGACCTGCTTGCTAACAACTCCTGCAGCTCTCAGCTCCTGCAGAGAATCAAACACAATTTTTAGATTAACCTGCAAAAACTTAGTAAAGCAATGGTGACAAATAGAAATGAGTTAGCAGGGGATGTCAACTAATGTAAGTTTAATGGGAATTGCTTTCATTTTTAACCAGTAAGAAGCCCTTTAATGCCGTAGCTGAGCAAGAACTAGGAAAACTTGAACAACCTGAAGACAATGTGGATGACATTTGTCCAAGTTAGCAACAGTAAGTCAGAGTAGGAGACGCTAATAATGCATCAGTTATCGATAAAGGAAGAAACACTGAAAATGCAGTATTTCAAATAACCATTATACCATTCCACACTAATCTAACCTACTTCTACATTACATCACCGTCCTGTGAAAACTAAAATGTTAACTTTTCGTAAGCTGTAAAAAGATTCTTTTCAGCTTTGAGCAATGTATTTTCCAGATTATTAAACTTTATTTCATCAGGTAGCCTCATTTTGATTGCAAGTGAGAGCAGACAATTAGAGATATTCATTAATCAGACAACAGCATACACTCACAAGAGCTAGGGAAAACAATTACAACAGTCACATTAAAGAAAAGAAACTCCAGATAGTAAAGCTTTGATATTCACAAGGAAAATAACAAATGTAGCTTGAAGGCAGTTTACAGTTCATTGTCTTAAACTAGTTCTGCCAAGAGAAATGGCAAAACGTGGAAAGTTAATTTTCAGGGCTCCACAATATATTGTTTTAAAGCATCTGCATTGGGATGTGTGAATGCACAATACTGACATTGCAAAAAGGGCAATGTGAATAAGGTATAGCAACCATTTTTTGCTGCTTGATTTAAAATATAACCTCCAGGGCTCTCATTTTACATGATTACTCTGCAGGAGAAGTCTGATAAAACATAATTTTCTCTGATTTAAGTCATCTAGGATGCACTGAAAATTAGGACATGGTTGCAAAAAGAAACATTCGCTGTATGGAAATATTTCAGCTACAGAAAGGATGATGACCAGAAGCAGGAACTCTGGCTGCAGTGTTTGTTCATTTAAAGCAGCTCCACAAAGCTCTGCATGATGAGTGCGACACCATCCAGAGCTGAAAACTATTCTGAATGCCTTTGCCAGTGTTACAACATGTGAGGAGGGTTCCAAAAGGGCTTTTTCAGCTTTTCAAAAATTGTCTTTTACTTTCTATGCAGATGCACTCCCCAACGTAATCACTGTAATCATTCTAGGATGAATAATTCGTTGTAAATAGAGTTATTCAGGCCATCTGGTGATAATTCCTGTATTTTCAATATGCATCTCCGAAAAACAAAACATCACAATGTCAGGTTTTTTCCCCCCAATATTATGCAGAACTGTGCAGTAGTTGTTGGAAAATGTGTTGCAACCACAATCAAGACAAGAAATTTAGTCATGATATGAATACTGCTTTTGGTCAATAAGAAGGTTCATCTAAATCTGTGACACGGAGATCTTTAATGGAGTTTTCTCAACCCATGCACACAAAAAACAACACCAAACTTGCACGGATTTCCCTAAATAAAAACATTTTTTCCAGTACATTTTATCCTTTTCCAAGTATGCATCCAACCTGCAATGCCTTCTGTGCCACTAGAGGTCACTGTTGTTCCATATCCAAGGCCTGTCTGAGCTCTTGGAAACTTTCCACTAATAACTAATTTCATGGCTGCTGATTGAAAACATCTGTCGGCACCACTTAAACCAAATAATTTGGCAGATTATTTTTACTTAGCTTTGATAGCAGTAATCATAAAGAGGGAAATCTGATAATGCTGAGCTAATGAAAATGCTAATGTGCAAGTCGTGACTTTAAAGTCTTCTGAAATGTTCGTTGCAGGCCGCTATAAATTTCACAGAAGAGATGTTTGAAAAAAGGTCACTGAAGTTCTTTTAACTGGACTTGAATATGCAAAGTCCAGATGAAGAAGCATGGCTGCTGTGGGTACATGTCGGATAGACTCAATTCATCCTGATCAACACAAGAGTCGAATGAAAGAGCATCTCGCATCAATCTTTCTGCTAGATCTGCAGGGAACGGTGGGGAATCAAAATAAGTACGCCTGTCTGGTTTCCCCTTGAAGTACTAACTTCAGAAGCAGTTATTATGCAGAAATACTATGAATTATTTGGTCGTAGCCACACACTTGTAACTTTCAGAAATAATTTCTCTTCTGTCCGCACACCACACTGACTAATGGTACTAGTGCTGGAGATACTGGGCTAATTCATAGTGGAGACACATTAAAATATATGCGCTGCACATACAGTGCTGAGAGGCATTTTGGACTTGGATTAAAGTGTCCAAATTGCATATATTAATATTCATGGCAGGAACTGATGTTTTCTTACCAGATGAAGCTCATCTCCCTCCACCCAGTGGGTCCAGCCTCTTCCTTCAATCTCTCCCTTCTGCACACACACCAGCTTGTCGCCCTCCCAGGTGATGGTGGTCTGCAGGAGATGTGATCACAGTGCAAGATGCATCTCAGAACAGCACATATTGGTTGAAACGTACAGTTTATAATTATGAAAGTGTTCCTCATCCCCCACTTCAAATAATTATTCAGATAAAATCTTCCTATGCAGACAGATGTGGCTTCTGTCTCTCCTAGATACACTCCAAATCACTAACAGCTTCTCTATAATCAGCCTATCAGCATACAAAAAAGGGTTTTAACACCACAGATAATCTTTCAATCTCTTCAGTATTCAGTGGCACAGACTGATTAACTGAAAGTCTGCACTTTGGCTCTTTCTTTGCAGTGTCTGACATCAGTCTTCATTACATCAATTCACTAACAAGAGTGTGACAAGTTTGAGGAAAGTTTTTCGTGAGCAGGAGGAAAGTTTTGTATAAAATGACCAGATATCACCACAGTATCTGCTCATTATGCTGCATTCTGGAGGGTTTATATAGACTAAGTGTCAGCGCCGCAAGTGCACACACCTGCAGTAATGCAATTTATCTGCACTGTAAAACAGCGTACAGGAATGTAGTCAAATTAACTTCACTTAAATAAAGATTCAATAAAAAATGAGTTGAATGAATGAACAAATGAGAGATAATTTTACATATTACAATACATTTATAAGAAACAACACTACCATTAAAGCAGGCTTCATTGTATTTACTGATTTACTGTCTAATTCTATTTTATTCTATTCAACTTCCCAGAATGCATTAGTAGAAAGTTCAAGCTCCCCAGAGACTCTGAAATTTTTTTTTTTCTGTGGTTTGAGAAACCTGACATGGTGGAAAACTTGCTGTGTGCCTTTAATACATGTTAAACAAGTTATAGTTGTTCATTTTTGTAGTAATCAAAACAGCTTTAACATGACAAAAAGTACTGAATTCTGTCCCTGCACTTGCAGACTTATAATTTATCTCACTATAACCAGAAAGAGCCTCACTTTTATTTCTATTATTAGTATTTTTTTTTTATTACTTACACTGGTTACATTGATTTTAACAGCTGAGGCTCTAAGTTCTCCAGGTTAAATAAAGAAGAAATTCAACTTAATATCTTGTTTTCTCAAGTTCAGCAAATTTAATTCAGCTGGTTTAACACTCCTAAGAAGACTATGAACTAAAAAATTAACTGTGCCATTAACTTACATTTATAATGCAGTAGGGGAATTTATGTTTCTAAGCTGAATGAACGTTAAACAATTTACAGAACGTAGCACCTTACTAGTGCCTTCGGGGTCTGACTTGTGATGCATCATCCGTGCACTAATTAACATTTATTAAACCCACAGATCAAACACTCACCATGCATTTCCTGTCATCCACTCCAGACAGATCCTCCTCAAACTCTTTGCCCACGTAGAAGTCCATGTTGTAGTTTTTGAAGGTGCTGAGGGTCTTGATGATGATGTGGTCCCCTTCGTGAGTGATGTCCTTGTCAGGCTTCAGCAAGTTGGCAATTTTCCTGATGGCAACATTTACATCTGGTCCCCAAGTGAGGTGAGAAAATGAACAGGAGACAAAGAGAAGCAGTGAATTCTTTGTGCATTTCATGACATATATGCATTAAAAAAATTTAATAAATTGATGTAATTGGTAGCATGCAGTGGAGTTGAGTTTGTCTAAATGAAGTTAAAAAGTAATAATAATGCCACTCAGAAGTGCTAAAATCATTTGATGCCTTTCAAACGGCATTGCTGCAGTCCATTTTAAGGATCGTCAACTTGGAAATTTCAATTTTTCCAGCTTAAGCATTTGCTTTACTCAAACATAAAGTGTCAAACATGATTTTGTTATTTGTTATTCAGTTCTTTCATGTTCTTTATTCTGTAATTGTACTAGAAGAAGCTGATGGTTGTGTTGCAGCAGAACAAATTTAATAAATGTAAACCTTAGACATACAATTATACTATAGTATATAATAATATGAGTTTGCACTTTTAGAAAACCATTTCAAAGGGAGAAAGTGTAATTTAAAGTTGATAGATGCCACAAAAGTAAACTGACATCACCAAAACAAAAAGATAAATTAGATATTTTCTAAAAAGTACTTTATTTTAACTTCAGATCAAGTACACTTTTTACAGTGTAGTACAGTTCGCTTCATGGAACATTTGTGTTGAATTCATTCAAAATAAAAATCCAAATTATGCGGGAGTTCTTATAGGTTTTTAACGTAAGTTTTGCTTTCTATCTTTTCCAGGCCTGACTGCTACTACCCTGCTACAAACTCACCTAAAGCCTTCATGTACTCCTCGAAGTTGTCGCTGGAAATCATCTTCCAATATCCGTTCAGATCAACAGGCATCTTGGCTGTTTGCTGTTTCTCTACTTCCAGTCACTGAGGAGGTCCGCTGTGGAGGGATGCAGGCGACGAAGTGCAACAAGCGCAGCCCCAATTTGAACCAAACTCACTTTAATCCGATTACCTACAGAGTTTCTTTCTTTCTTTCTTTTTTTTTCTTATGAAAATAGTTTGGCCCTCCCACTTCCCTCACACGGTCAATAACCCCTCAATCCTCACCAGCTTTCCCTGCATGTTACATGTAGGAGACATGCCGCATTCATACATAACATGCAAACACTTGTGGGATTTATGCTGGAGAATGCTTACTTGTTTAGGTGGGATTAGAATGAATCCACCTCCTTTAATAATCGGCCCATTTATTCCACGTGTGGTGGATTTGGCCTGCCAGTTAGCCGTGTTGTATAACTTGATCTTTAAATAAGGAGTTTTATCAAAGTGCAGGGCCATTAAGAGTCAAATTAAAGAAGTAAAAATCAGTTAGAGTTCTATTAAAGTTGGTTATATAGAGAACATACATTGTCTATGAAATGTGCTCATCCTTTATTTTGAAGTTTTTCCCTTTTATTACTTTTCGACATTGAATCCTAATCAATATAATCTGGAATTTTTGACAAGAATTTACAAAGAAAGACTCTTTCATGTCAAAGTGAAAACAGATTTCTACTAGTTCTAATTAATTATGAGTATAAAATGTAAAAGAACTTACTGCATAAGTATCCACCCCCTTCAAGTCAGCATTTAGTAGATGCACCTTTGGTAGCAATTCTAGCTGTGTGGATAAATTTCAACCAGCCTTACACGCATGGACGGCAATTTTACACCAAAATTGCTCAAACTCTGTCAGGTTTGACTGGGATTATGAGTAAACAGCCCTTTGCAGGTCTAACCACAAATTCTCAAATGGATTATGATCTGGGCTCTGACTTGGCCACTTAAGAACATTCACCCTGTTGTTGTCTTACTTCTGTGTAGCATTGACTGTGTGCTTCGTGTTGTTGTCTTGCTGGAAAACATATCTCTTTCCAAGTTGCAGCTCTAATGCAGACTCCATTAGTTTGTCCTTCAGGATGTTCTTATACTTTGCTGCATTCTTTTCACCCTTGTCCTTTACAGGCCTTCTAGCACCTGCTGCTCACATGATCCTCACATCATGATACCACCACCACCATGCTTCACAGTGAGGATGGTCTGTTTGTGATTGTGTGCAGTGTTTATGTTTTGGCCATAGTGTCTAGTGTGATGTTCAGAAAACTTAATTGTGGTCTCATCAGACCAAAGAACCTTCTTTCAGTTGACTTCAAAGTCTCCCACATGCCTTCTAGTGAATAATAGTTGAGACTTAATATGTTGTATGCACAGTTTCTCCTGTCTCAGCTGTTGAAGCTTGTAACTCCTCCAGAGGAGTCATTAGTGTCTTGGTGGCCTCCCTCACTAGTCTCTCTCAGTCCAGTTTTGTCCTGCTTTAGGTAGATTTATGTTTGTGCCATATTCCTTCTGTTTCTTGATGATTTTACTCTGGGACCACTGATTTACCAATGACTGGACCTTCCAGATACAGGTGTTCTACTGCAGTCACTTGAGACGTGTTCACTGCACTCAGATGATCTCAGTTTTACTAATTGTGTGACTTCTAACACCAATTGGTGCTTCCAAGGGGGGTGAATATTTTTCATAGGCACAGCAGCCAGGCTAATAGTCACAGTACAACAGCATCATCACCAGGGCTTAAAATCATCCAAATGGAAGAATGAAATGCTGCACAATATGCCTGTCACATCTTTTGTCTTGCCTAAATGACTCAATTAATTTGATAATCTCTCCTCAGGGTCGGCTGCAGTCAACCCACTGTCTAAATCCTTTACAGACTGGAACACAGGCAAAGACACACACACACACACACACACACACACACACACACACACACACACACACACACACACACACACACTCTTTATCATCATCTTTCAAAGGATACCC
This sequence comes from Amphiprion ocellaris, assembly GCF_022539595.1. Classification (NCBI taxonomy): domain Eukaryota; kingdom Metazoa; phylum Chordata; class Actinopteri; family Pomacentridae; genus Amphiprion; species Amphiprion ocellaris. Next base: position 13,128,898 of record NC_072775.1, on the reverse strand, counting down.
TTCAGTATCAGTGGCACAGACGTGCTTTCAGCCATTGGCCTCAGTGAGAAAACACCTCCTGTAGCTGAGCAACTGTCAGGATTAGTTTAAATCCTTTGCTGGATGATAATGGGGAAACTGAATAGATCCAGGATGAATTGCTGTTGGGAGGCTGCTGCAGAGCAGAGACACCCACATGATATCCATATGAGAAGAAATGGAAAAAAAGATACAGATTCCATTCTGCAGCTGAAAAACTTGGTAGCATAGTGGTTAAGCTGTGCTCTTTTACCACACACACACAGATACACACTAGATATTTTATAAAAAGAAAAGAAAATTGATTGGAAATATATCTGACCAGATCTGTTATTAAAAGAAGATTCTTGGATAATGGATATTTTTGATGTTTTCAAGTTTGTTTTCACTCTGATATGATTCAGTTATTCAATGATTAATGCTGAATGGCTACATCTGTTTTAATAAATGATGGCGGACTGTGTAAACACCAGGAGCAGAGATGGAAAAAGCCTTGAGTTGACAGGAAAAAAAACAGAATTCAGGCAAAAATACTTTAAATATACAGGATTTTATTTCACTTTATCCAACTGCAATGATGTGAAATGTGTAAAAACTACCAAAGATGAAAAACACTTAGAAAACATATGTAATTGACACTATGACATAAAGATGAGGCTCATTATTTGCAGCTCTTCATGTGAATGATGCTCTAGACATCACACTGGATCTGGATCGATGTTTCCTGTTCAAAACGAGTGATGCCTGGAAAACACATTTAAGCCAAATAATGTTTCTTTGTAGACATTCACTGGTTGTGCAAACCGCTTCCAAGCTGCAGTCCAGAGGACGTACACGGAGCTTCCAATCCTTGAAGGGAAGCACTGATGAGTGAGTGAATTTACACTTCAAGGGTTTCCATGTTCAGCTCCGTCTATCAGTCGTCCAGACTCTTCATTGGTGTGTGAGCCTGTTTGATGAGCGGTCTCAGCACTGTGCCCTCATTTCTCCTCTCGCTGTCCTCTGTGTAGAGGTTGTGCCGGTGAATGTATTCTATCACAGTGTCTGGGATCAGGTATTTCACGCTCAGGCCTCGTCTCAGCGCTCGGCGGACCTCCGTGGCGCTCGTCTCATTCCTCACCCATTCCCTCACCAGGAAAATGTTTTGTCTGTGGCTGGACAGCGTGTCCGACTCGTGGACGGCCCGCTCAGGCTGCAGCCTCCCTCGACTGACGCAGACGAGACCGAAACGCCCGACCAGCTCTTCCACGTGGTCGTCCCGCCACAAGCCTGGGATTTTAAAGGTGTCGAGGAAATCAGCTCCACATAGAAGCTTTAGCCTTGGAGACGGACCTAAGGTTAGATAAGATCAGACAAGATAAGCCTTTATCAATCCCACGGTGGGGAAATTTGCACAGTTACAGCAGCAAAGACAGAGCAAACATTAAGGAAATGTAGTACAAAAATAAAATAAACCAAAATATACTAGTGCTAGTTATAGAAACAACAGTAATGCATATGCCAGTAGTATTTCACAGATGCTTTTATGAATAGAAATACTGACTGAAGTTTTAATATTACAAAGATTATTCATAAGTAGAAAAATACCTATGTAGCATATGTTCTAATATATGTAGAAATAATAGATATCGCACAGGGGTATAAGAAGAAAGGCAGAATTAAATGGTGACAGGGAAGTTCTTTGAGTATTTACCATAAAAGGTTAAAAGTATGACATATGTATGACATAAACAACATATAAAGCAGGCTGTCAGTCACACTGGAGCTTTCAAAAATTAAGGGTAGCAGTTTACAATTAGTTTAAAATGCTTGCTGATGTAAAGAATACCTTCTAAAAGTACCAACGGACTTTGTTTTCTACTCACTCATCAGTAACTTGCACAGTTCTGCTTTAACCTTTATAGCCTCATTGGTTTCCTTCCAACGATTGTAGCCCAAAATGATTGCTCTGTGATTTGGCCGTTTACTGAATCATTGATATTTCAGTCCTCATTTCGTGTCCTTTTCTGAGCAATTATGATGGCAGAGTGACATAATCCTCAAGTGGTGCTAGTTTTGAATATGTGGAAAGAGTCCAGTGGGTGTTTGCCAGCTGGCTAGTCCACAATCACACACAATCACGCACACGCACACATGCACGCACGCACGCACGCACACACAAAAACATGCACTCCAATAATATATCAGTGAAATGTCTCCTCAAAGAGTGTTCATGCTGCTGAGGAGCAAAGTTGTAAATTGTAAGCATTGGTGATGTGAATATCAAAGAAACAGAATGTGAACATTCAGAGTCCGGACCAGGCAAATAAAAAAGCACAGCATGATTAAAATTGATTTACTATTTCTACAAATTACACAACTCAGATATTCGTGGTGCTGGAGGTGAAAGCAAATCACATAATAACACCAATTATTCAAGGAATTCGACTTTTACATAAAACTGTGTGAACTTGTGTTAAGAAGACTCACGTCCCACATAAATTGGAATAAGAGGAAGACTGGAACAGCCAGGAAACTTAAGACTTTCCGTCACAAAAAAAAATGTCAGCCTTTGCCAAAGGAATACATATTTTATCGGCTTCATCTCTGATGGGATCTCAGGGGTCTTCCAGTCCAATGTTCTATTTTTCATAGATTTTGCCATCTTTATGCAATGTAGTGTAAAAAAAAAAAAAACACAAAAAACAAGCTGTTGGACCCAAAAGATATCCCTGTAAATGATTTTTTGATAAATCATAGATAATCCTTGAAAACGTTCTGAATACTGATTGGCCAGCTTTCAGTTATATAACAAGCATCACGGTCACACATGTTCAAGCTATGCATTTGTAAGTTTTTCAGTCCTATAAGCATTCATACACACACATGCTCACAGAAAACCGTTACAGCCATCCCTGATAATCTTTAACTACGGTTAGTCAGGACCACAGGGCACCATTAAACTTCTACTTTGCACGTGTTAAGCGCAGGCACATTATGTGGGATTAATGTAAATCCTTCCCCTGCAACGCTTGTTAAAGATCGAATATCAAGCTAATATCAAAAAGAGTCTGCAGACTTTCTAGCAGCGATGCTAATGTTAGCACGCTCAAAACGCCAACATGCTGATGTTTAGTAGCTCTAATCTTTACCATGTTTACCAGCTAAGTTAAGCTGCACTGAACACAAAGCACAGCTGAGGTGGAGAAGAAAGGCAACACAAACCGCAGGGTAAACTATGACCTGCTGGTGGCGCTAGAGGAGAAGTCAGGGAATCACAGAGGAAAGTAATCCCTTGGGGACCGTGAACATCTGCAGTTCATCAAGTTCAGATGTTACGGTTGAAACCAAATGATGGATGTTAAGAATTCACAGCCAATGATGCAAATAAAAACTAAGCATAAAATGCCAGAAAACAGTCAGTGGTCAAAAGATTTCAAATCTGTTCCCGAGTTCTCCACAATCAAAGGCACTTACTTGAGAGAGGAGCGATGTTTCCACTGGAGTCATAGTGTGTCCCATTGTTCTGCTCATACTCTTTCAGAATACGCCCATAATGATACCTGTCCAATAAGCCCAGGAAAAAAGCCAGACTGAGACTGTTCATTCTCTTGTTTTTATGAATATGTTTCACTTATTCATTCATTTTTAGTAACTATATTGTGTCTGTTTATGTGTATTAATTACAGTTTTACTCTGTTTATGCATGTGCTCAGGAAGTTTGTTATTAAATCCAAACATTATGCTAATAAAGCGTTATTAAACTCAGAAGAGGAACTTAAAAATAGATGAATGAAAAACTCCACTGTTTTCAAGTAAAGCTTCTTAAGGTTGTTCCAGAACTTTTGAATGTGTGTGTGTTTGTGAGTGAGTGTGTGTGTGTGTGCCAGAAGTAAGATGGTGTGTAGTGTGGCCTACTAACAGCCTCAGGACAACAGTCCACTTCATGCCTTGATCAGGCCTTGCGTTGTGCTAAAACGGCTTATCGACAACCAGCTAGGAGGAGGAGGAGGTGTGTGTGTGTTTGTGTGTGTTTGGAGTGTTTGTGCCAGCCATAAGGGGTTTAAAAAATGGGAATCAGGGAAGTAAGATAATAAATAAAATGAAACAAGTGGAATGATGCAAATGCTGCAAGTGGATGAGCCCAAACATGTACACTAGTGCTACTCAACTTATGATCTGCAGGCCAAATTAGATCCCCAGCAGGGTGCCGGCTGGCCTGCTGACCATTTTCTAATTCACAGTGATATAAAATGGTTCACACTGCGGTTTGTTTATATAGTAAATGCTCAATATCATGCCTTGGCGGTTACTCAGTTCATTTGAAAATATATCATTTCCAAGAAAAAAGTCTCGCAGGATTTTCGGTTTTAATTCACTTAATCTGATAAATATTTTGGTTTGTTTATTAACTGGTCCTTGGCCTCCTGTTATTTTGTAAAAGTGACCTCTGGTAAAAGCAAGCTGAGTATCCCTGATGTGCACATCACATACAGTAATTGTATGTTTGCCGTGTGTATATACAGTGAGCAACAGTTTTCTATTCAGTGCTTCCCTTGGGCCAAACAAATGTCATATTTCTCCCCAGTAAGCATCTGTGATAATGAGTGAGCCAACTCTCAGCTGCCCTTCTTTCAAGTCTTCTTACTCAGAATGCAGCACCTCCTGCCTGCGTCTGTGCAAACAAATTCATGTTCCAGACAGCCTTTTGCAACCGCTCCGTTCCCTCTCCGCCAATGAATTTAACAGCCTGTGCCCCTAATTTCACCCCATGAGGAACTCAGAGCTCATATGGGTCCAGACTAGTCTGGCGGCCCCAGAGAGACTAAGACCCATAATTTAGGTGCAGGGAACCTGGTAACAGTCTGTTACAAAAACAGTTGAAGCTGGCATAATGAAGGGCTGGCAGAGAGGCAGCAAAGCAGAGAGCACCTCTGTGAACTCTGCTGGTGCAGCGGTTTCCTCGTGCATTAACACCTACCATGATGTGGCATGAAAATTGAGGGTGATTTTCCATACAGCAACTTAAGTTTCAGCTAATACTGAATATGCAAATCTGTAAGAACAGCACAATACTAATACGATACGAGCAATCAGGTCCAAATATTTTAACTGGAGACACAAAATGTAATTTCACAATGTTTGATCACTTGCAGCAACTGCATTTCCTCTGAACTCTGCAAAAATGACATTTTTATGGAGTAAATCTCCTTACCGATTAGGCACTGAAACAGTTTGTATTAAACAGTGAACAGCCAGAGAATTATTGAGTGCAGTCATTAAAAGTGACTATAGTAGCAGATGTAATTATCAGTGAGGTGCTTTGACAATGGGTGACAGAAAAAAGGAAACTGGTATAACCCCTTCGTTTCCTGCATGTTCTCCACTGTATATCCTGAGATGTGTGGACATTTTAAACCTGATTTGCAGTAAAAATGTTTTATACCTCATAGTGACCACTGTCTCTGTCCAGTCTGGCTGCTGGCTCTCCCATTCATCAACTGTGACCCAGTTGGAGCTCTGCAGCGCCAGCTTTGCCATTGCAATGCGATGCTTAGCCAGCACCAGGCCTTGCTTTCCATAGCCGTCACTCACTGGAGACACGATGCCACCCACCACCTGGTACTGGCCTGAGGGGACAGAAGATTAATGCAGCATTTCTGGGTCAGGACAGCTGATTAAAAAATGGAATATGATTCAGTAGAAAGAAGACTCTCTTAGAGATACTGATATTAATACTATTAATGCTGTGTCAGATCTCACGTTTGATGTCACATTCTACAATTAATCTTCATAATGAAATGATCAAGACGCTTGATAATGGAGAGAAGAATCAAAGTAATCAAGGATCAATTTTAAGAGTCTAGAAGCAGCTTCAAAGAGATTTAAAGTTTTCAAATTCACATTTTGGTAGGGGAATGCAGATTAAACTGTGCTAAAATCTTATGTTTAATAAAACAAGTTAAAACACATGTATTTGCAGTACAAATGTTGAGCAAAAGGAGAATAACAACAGCTTTTATGTGCAGCTCACAGTAATTTCTGATAGTTAACCTCAAGCTAGTCAGCTGATGTCTTAAAGGTAAGGATTTAAAGGGGAACTATAAGAGCATTAATGTTCCTACGCACTGAAATGCTGCACTGTGCATCGATTCACAAAGGATCTTAGAATGAGACAGCTGACTCAGGACCGGTAAATTCTTACGGCATAATGATGTCATTATGACCATGTGACCAGACCAGGGCTCATACTCAGAGCAGCTTTAGGATGTAAATGGTTGTGAGTTTGTATAAAAAGACTGTCTGCTGAGACTGGGACTGTGTGGCGGCTCACATCAGAACACAAAGCCAAGAGTGAGTGAGCTTTTTCAAAACAAGGGTCGCAGTAGGTTCAAAAAGATTAGCATATGTTAGCACTGCTTGTATTGCTGTCAATGAAATACACAAAAATGGCGAGTGTTAAAGACATTGTTAAGTGAAAATCTTTTTTTTACCTTGGTAACATCATTATTCTTCCTCGGAATCAGTATGTGGTGTGAACACATTGAATTCCTCAAATATTACAACAAATGGCAAAGCACAGAGTGGTTTAACAGTGTTGGAGCAGAGTCGACAGTGAGTTTTTGTGCTTGAGCTGCACCGAGTTGTTAGGAGTGAGTGGAAAAACTTCATAGAACCTGCAAATTCTGCAAGGCAACTTTGTGTTACATCAAAGCCATTTTAAAGCAGGAAGGGATTATTTTGTGCATGGTGCACGAGAACTCCACTGCAGGTTCTAAGTCTCAGTTACGTTATGGTTTTAATAAAATTGCTGTGGTAAATGTGTGACAAAAAGCCAACTTTCACACCTAGCGACACAGCAGCATTAGCATTCATTTGTGTCTATGGTAACTTGGCAAATCTCAGTCCTAATCCATATACACACAGGCATAAAACAGTTTTTTTGAACTTTTGTACACACATAAATGCAGTCGCTGAAAATGGACCTTTTGCAAAAATCCTTTCAGGGTGAAAATGTGAAAACAACTCTATTTGCAGTATTGACATGCAGACAGGAATGGCAAAGTTGTTGGCGTATTAGAGAGTGTGTGTGCCATTACTTCCTTTGTTTACACAAGTATATCTGTGCAATGTGGACGTGGCCATAATATGGCTTGTGCTAACCTCGCTAATACAACTTTTTACATGTTTACAATTAAAAGTACAGTTACTTTTTCGCTATATTGAGGAACTGAGGCGTCACAATCAGTCCACACATGCGGTTTCTCCTTCATTGTTTGTAGCCTTTTGGAACCAGTGATAGATTTTCTTCTGTCTTTATTCTCACATTTGTTTCAGAATGATGTAGTAAGAACCATTTTACATAATACATGTGTACGCATGGACTTTTTTGTATTCAATCAGCTCCTAAGACAAACATCTGCATCATTAGCTTGTTGTCTGTTTTTAATTGCTGCAATTTTAATGTTTCTCAGGCTGCTGTCTTGGCCAGGCTTCCCTTGAAAAAGAGGTCATTGTATCTCAACGGGACCGACCCGGTTAAATAAAGGCTAAATAAATAAAAATAAATAAAATAGGTGCAATTCTAATTCAATACTCTTTCTATCAAACTCATTGAATATCTCCTAATAGCCCGCTAGCTAAATGTTTAAATCTTTTCCCAGAATTGAGGACTCGACCTTTAACTTTGTATATCTGCCAACTGGAGCATACATAGGGTTTGTTTGCTGCTCCTGCTGCTAAAAATAATGTTAATAGAGAAAGAGTAGTGAGACTGAATCAAACTCAGTATCAAAATATATAGGTTTTTAGGCTACAAAGTGAATCTAAATATTCCTAAAGAGCAGCAGACTTGTGTTGCAATCCTCTGTAGGCACATATTTCACAATAAACATTTGACTGAACTGCTTCACGAAATAATATTACTCAGTGAGCTGCATACAGGAGATCTTAGAGAAGCTGCTCCTGCACTGAAGCTTGTCCAAGAAATGAGATAAAACACACAAACGATTAGTGGTGTTTGAATCTGACCTGTGCTGTGCATGTGGTCTCTGGCCAGCTCGAACAGCCTCATGTGCTGGTTGGTGATGGGATTAAAGGATCCACAGGCCAAAAGGACCAGTGGAACACGACGGGTGGTCATCTTGGTTCACCCTCTGACACCGGGTCAAGAACCTTGGAGGAAAGTAGAGGAAGATGTTATTTACGTTGCGCGAGTCAGACGATGTGACACAAAGCTGACGAGACTTAAGGAAGCAAGAGAGACACTCAACCTGAAATTACAAGTGCTGGTACAAACACACATCAAAAAGTGAAAAACCTCAGAGCCATCTTTCACTCAACATCTCAATTTTGAGCCTCGCATTAGAAACATAACTAATAATGCATTTTATCATCTGAAGAACATTGTCAGAGTGTGACTGTTTCTCTCTGAAGCCAATAGAGACATGACTGCTGCAGGACTCACTACTGTGACTCTGGTCTCCCCAAGAAGAACATATTTCAATTACAACTGCTTTAAAACTCGGCTGCACGTGTGTTGACTAAGACCAGAAGGAGAGTGTACATGACACCATTTTAAAAGCCCCTGCACTGTCCACTGTCTCCTTTAGAACTGATTTTATGATCTTTTTATTATAGCAACCAAGAAGAGTCCTTTTCTAGAATAATTACAGATTATATGCAAAAAGAGTAACATTTTATGTATCTACAAGCCACTGTGTACTTTCAAGTACCTGCTGCTTTTGTTGGCGTTTTGTAAACGCTTAGTTTAATTGAATTAACTTCAACCTATTTGTCATTTGTTTTTTTTATATCCCAAAGCAACTTACAAACTATGAGTGCAGTGTTTATATACAGTAGGTGATCCCACAGAGAGGAAAACCCACTGCGTTTCTATTCTCTACCCATTTATCATCAGGACAGCAAATGCGCAGAAATGCAGGCAAGAATAAAGGTGGCAGCGCTTTGCAGGAGTCGGACACTGCAGTGGTGTTTTGTTTTAATGTCCACGTTTGTGTGTGTAAAGAGCCCAGAGGGAAATTAACAACAGCAACTGTTCAGCTTGATTTAACCACCCACTCTGGCAGGCACCCAGCCAATACCTCATTTCACTTTCAACTAACCAGTTTCCTAACCTCCTACAAAGTTATGCAACCGGTTAACTCTGTCGAAACTTTTATTCGCACTGCATTTTGAAGTCTGAAGTTATTATCTGGATTTTGCACTTGAGCTTTTTCCCAACTATGAAAGCCATTATGAAAAACCTTCAGGCTTCTGAGCAGACTAATGCAAACAGTCCTTTATAGCATTTATATTTTGGGTAAGAAATTGCACAGACACGGGCAATGTTCTTCCTGCTGTAGAATGGGCCTTCGGGAGCTGACTATGTAAGGGAGTAAATGATTGGTTCATTTACAACTAAAGCACTGCATGCTTGTGTCACCATATTTAACACAAATCTATGCACTGTCTTGTTATTTATGAGCATTTCATAAACAAAAATATCTATAATTTTTGAGAAAATCAAAACCAAATCAGCAAAACTGGCTATAACTTCTATTTTTCACAATTCTTATCATTTCAGTGACTTGAAACCACTATAGCGGAGGAAATACCCTAACAGGACGGTCAGTGAATTCCTGAAGAGAAGTCCCTGCTTTTAAACAGGCTCCTCACTTTGTTTGGTATATCCTATTAGATCCACCAGGATATCTTCTATATGAGATTGTACCATACCATTTCGCTGTACTGCATTTGGGTAATCAGCTTTTCCTGTAACAGCCACAAATGATGTGAAGAGCTGCACTTCCATCCGCACTTTCAAAATTAACTTAAAAAAGTTTGCTAGAAGCTGCTCAACTCTGGCTTTGATATTTTATTCCATCCTGTGGTCTTCATGAATTGTATTTACTTGAAAAGGATGCATTTGTGATGTGCTATTGTGTGTGGTTTCATACTATGTGTCTTGTGTGTTCTGTTCTCTATAATTTTGAATTTTGTTGTAAAAAAATGAATACATTGAAACTATATCAGAGGCCTATTTTCTGTATGTTGATTGAAAGATCCAGGATCTGCTGACCCTGTTTACACTAATTGGGTAGGTCAGTTCATCAAATCCTCAAGTGATTTTGACTCAAATAGCTGGATTCAGTCACCTCGATGATTGAATAGTGGTCATTGACTGGGGTATGCATGGAGAAACTGGAAACTGATCACCAGCTCTGTCATTGGAGGAATGATGAAGGAGAGAGTAGACATTTCTTCTGTTAGAGTGCCATGAGAAATGTAATGATTTGCACTCATTGTAATACCACAAAAGCAGCAAGCAAACCAGAAAAGAGGCATAAAGTCGCTGACAAATTAAGTAATAATCTTCCTACTACTGAAATAATAATATTTGTGTAATGTACTTTTCTACTACAGTGCAGCAAACCCATAATATATAGATGTTACAACTTTCTGCTGATGTATTTCTGCCTGACAGTGTGCAAACAGGACATGGACACTCCTGCCACCGTCACTGATTTATTTTGTGCTTAAAGTTCATGCTTTATGTGAAACTTTGTCAGAAAAGTGGGAACATGTGCTATTCTGACTTCACCGTCTAGCTTGAGACATCCTCACGTCCAGCTACCTGCACCCAGCTGCTGCACAATAAGCACATCTGTTCACCACGATCATTTTGGAAACCAAAATATAGTTGATACTATTAACAAAACGATATTATGACCATCTGACGTATAAAATGGCTCCGGAACGCTTCGTGTCCACACTTACATTTTAATAACATTAGCCTCAAGATTAGCAGAGAGCTAGCGTATATTAGCTCGTCCTAAGACGCTTTAGTGACTGAACAATATTAATGGAGTTTAACGTTCGTCAGGACGATGATGGTTGCGATCATCTGAAGGAAGTTAACATTAAATCCGGTGCAAAACAGCTGAACGGGATTCGTTAATTTATTCCACCCGATGAGTGTAACGTGGAAGACAATAACATTAGCTTATGGAACGTCAAAACCATTTTAAAAAATCCGTCAACACAGCATTGATCGAAATGCACTTTATCAATTATTGATTTATTAAGACAATAAATTTAAACTCGTCGGATCTGGATGATTGAAACAAACCACCCAAACGACGTAAAGAGGTGACAATCGTGTTATTGCTTATTAAGAAGTTTTTTTCTAAAATTAGCTTGGAGCTAACCAAGCGCTACAGTTGGAGAACGTCTACAGTGTGTGTCCTGTTGCCGAGCAACAGCATCGAAGGCCGACATGTCACACCACATTATGATGTCACAACACATCGGGACGTCAGAACGACGTCATACATTCCGATCTGAAACATATAAATCTGTCGACTTTCTTCAGACAATCAGAGCACTCCCAGGAACTTCTGAGAAGACAACTGAGGACTTTTCTCCAACCACTGAGAACTGAAACACTTCAACACTGCTTAACTACGATGGCCCAACACACCCAAAGAGCCAGCACAAGGATGTTCAGCGCTGCATGCAGAGCTGCATCAGTGGAAGGCAACCTTCCAAAACCAGATGAAGCTGAAAAACTGAAAGACAAGATAAAACAGCTTCAAGAGAGGAACCTGAAGTTGCAGCAGGACCAACTTCTGTATGAGAAAGAGATCTCAAGACTCGAGAGGAACAACAAGAGTCTCTCCTCTAAACTCTGGACCACCCAACAGGAGCTGCAGACCCAGAGAGACCAGGCAACGGCCCTGGAGAAAAGGGCATGTCTGCAGAGACTCTCCAGACACATAGAGCTCCAATCACGTCTGGACCAAGCCAGAAAGGAGGCAGCAGACCAGCAAAAGCTACTTCAGCTGGAGCACAAAAACCTTCAGATGGATTTTGAAACACTCCTGTCAGAGAAGGAGGACCTTCTGAAGGAGAACCAACAGCTGCAGCAAGAAAGCAGCCAGATCCTGGAGGAGAAGGAGGACCTCTTGGTGGAAAGAGATGTGCTGCTCAAGACCAAAGAGGGAGTGGACAAAAAGTTCAGACTGCTCATGGCTGATAAAGTCCAGGCAGAAGCTGCACTGGAGACTGAAAAGAACAACAACGCCAAGTCTAGCCAGCTGCAGGCAGAGGAAATCCAACGACTCCAGGCTTCGGTGGCTGGTCTCTCTGCGCTCCTCTGCGCATTTCAGGAGGAACATAGAAAAGAGGCTGCAGAGAGACTGGACCTACAGCAGCAGCAGATCATGCTGCAGAAAGAAAAGATCGACCTCCTGAAGAAACAAAACGAACTGCAGGAGGAAAATGAAGCCATGCAGGAGTTGCTGACGAAAAAGAAGACGGGATGCTTCAGCTTCCTGAGAAGGACCAAGAAGCCTGGGCCAAACGTTGAGCAGAACCCAAGCAAAGATGGAGAGCAGAGAGCAGAGCAAAAAGCCAAGACAAAGAACAAAGAACACAAAGACAAAGATGACAAGACTGAGAGGAAGAAAGGTCGCTGGAGCTGGTGGCACAAGAAGAAGTGAGGCGGCTGGTTGCAAGCCGACAGCCACCATAATGTCTCCTCCTTTCTCTCCCTTCTCCTCACCCTTTTGTCCCTCTTCTCTCACTCCTGCTTCTGTCCTCACCCTTTTTCACTCTGCTCTCACTCCTTCTTCTGCCTTCACCCTTTTTCACTCTGCTCTCACTCCTTCTTCTGCCCTCACCCTTTTTCACTCTGCTCTCACTCCTTCTTCTGCCCTCAGCCTTTTTCACTCTGCTCTCACTCCTTCTTCTGCCCTCAGCCTTTTTCACTCTGCTCTCACTCCTGCTTCTGCCCTCATCCCTCTCTATCTTTTCACCCCTCTCTCTATCCCCCTCTTCAACATAAAACTTTAAAAAATAAATAAATAAATAAATAAATAATGACTTGGAATTTTAACATTTTCAAAATGACAAATATGTTCCTAAATGACATAAACCTGTCCAGAAGGATGCAAAAAAAGATGCAACATAACAAATACTGTATGAAATGGTTCTGTAACTGTCCAAAATGTCTCAAAATGGGTCTGAAATGAATCACAATGTCTTAAAACTTGTCTCAGGTAACATAGACTTGTCCAAAATGCAATGACAGCTGCTAAAAATAATGACCCAATAATTGTCCATAATTACTTGAAACTGGTCCAAAATGACTCCAGATTTGTTCAACATGAAATTAACTCAAAATGATAAAAGACACTTGATAGAGTTTAGAAATAATTTTCAAATTTTAAAGATTACCTTTCAAGCATTTATTGCTGTTTCAGTCAATTATTTTTGTGTCATTTCTACTTTTATTTATCGTATCTGTTTATTATCCACTGATGAACATAAAGTTGCTTTTCATTCTTTGCTTTAATGCAATTACAAATATTTATAATATTTACAACATTGAGACTCCGACCAACAACAGAGCTACAGTGACTGATTAATTGATTAGTTAAGATAATCAGCAACATTTTTAATTGATTCAAGTTAAAGGAAAAACACAGAAAATTCTGTGATTTCAGCTTCTTACTTATTCATATTTTCTGGATTCTTTCATACTCTATGAAAACTTAAAAGAAGCATACCTTTAAATCTAAATGAAGAATAATCTAAAACTGAAAAAGACTTTTGAGTAAGAGTGGGAGATAAAAATGCCACAAACTAGTGGAAAGTGACAAATGTGTCCATTTCAATTGTTCATCACTCTAACCTTTGTGTGTCTCCTCTTTTAACAATCTCATAATTTATAAAGTTTTACTATTTATTCCTGAATATTCAGAGCAAATACCAGCGCATAAAGCACTTGGGAGCAGGTTAAAGTAAAATACACAAATATTCTTCAGTCTTTTTTCTACTAACCTGTTTCTTAATATATCACAGATCAATTAATGTTTGCTGTCCTTTAAAGGTAAATAGCAAAAGGGCAGAAGGCCAGCTGGGACAGACTCGATCCCATCCCACATGTTGGCTACCAATCAACAGATTTTCTAGGTGTAAAAAGGGAGTGAGGGGATGTTCTTTCTCATAGCAAGAGCAGCAGCAATGATTTAATTTCACATAAAGTAAGCTCGTTGGACATTGGTGCTATTTCTGTTACAAATTTATTATCACAGGCCCTGAGGTGTAATTTCTTTATTTCGTTCAATAATAATTGTTTGGGGACAGTGCCAGAAAACGTCATCACACCAGCATCTCAGCAGACAGATGAGGTGATGATAGATGAGAACTCAGTGTCTGACTACTGATCTGGAGAATATGACCACTTCACTTCTGATTACTAAAGCTCTGTTTGCCACTGGTTTCCGCCCACCAGCTAATGTTGTTTACAGTCAATTAACCTGATTTCAAGCATGTTTGATATCACTGACAGTTTCCTGTGACAATCAATCTAACAGTGTATTTTTGAGCACAGATGTGGAAGCTTATCTTCCACCTGATGTTCACTTTGTCACCTTCCAAGATAAGTATCCTTAACAAAATATAAATGCAATATGGAACACTTTATTACATTCCATTTTTTTGGTTGTTACATAGGGAAATGAGTATTTGTTGTTCCAGCACTCGGCATCCCTGGTATCCACTATACTGAAAATGATAATGAGTTGATTCAGAGTGGAGTCATAGACCAGAAACTACATGTCAGCAACAAGTCACACATCTGCAACACATAGTTAATGAGGTTGTCGATGGGTTGATGGACATTTTAGGGGACAGAATCTTGTCAGACACCCAGAGCTGCCTGAAACACTTAGAAGCCAAATGGTGGAGTTGTAGACATTCAAGTGTGTGGCTACAGCCTGAACTGACATGCCAGCATCCATCACACAAACAGCTCAATCAAACCGTCTTTCTTTTGTCATCTGAATACAGCCACATTTTACAGTCACTGGTTGCTGGTCACACTATCTAATTGTTGTCCTTTAAAGACAAACCTGACTGTGGATTAACTCAATGGTCGAGAATTTGTCATCATTTGAAAATCTGACAAATTTTTCGTTCACTCTTGGCTAAAATGAGCCCTTTTCTAGTCATAACAATAGAAATTAGATTTTTTTTAACTTCAGAAAATAATCATTGATTCTTCATTCTCATCGCACTATTACTGCTTGTATGTTTAGACCTACTTTTACAGTATTAATTGTAAATACTGTTATGCAGGTGGCACCTCATACTGTTCCCTCTAGTTATGTAAGTTAGTGTGGACTTAGGTAAGTATGTCAGGTTGTGTACAGCCAACAGGAACAAGCTACGTGCATTATAGACGGTTTCTTTATTTTTTTTTACGCCATTGTAATAACGACTCGAAACTGCGTAATAGTTCTATTTCAGTTAAAAACACCAAGAACGGTCAGTCAACGGGCAGTCTTCTTGACATTGAGCATGTATTAGCATTAATTAGCTTAGCATGCTAAAGTACAGGTGCAACGCGACATTAGGGGAACAAAACCAACGCAAGTTTATGAATAAAACAGAAGACCTGCACATTGTAAGGGTCAAATCACAAAACACAATGTTTAAAGGTAGAAGTGGGAATTCATTTCATTACCTTCCTTTCACATTGTTGATATTTTGTCTGCGTGTCACACTTATTACGCTCCGCCGCTCCGAGGAGCTGCTGCTGGATGGTTCCGCTTAGGAAACCTGACCGGGGTGAGACCCCTGCTGGAGGGAGAGGGAACTGATGGAGCTGTCTGTGGTGCTGGAACACAGTGTTTTATACAGGCTGGTTGTACTTTCACACAGTAGCGATGACCCACAACTTGCCATCCATCAGCTACTAGTTTCACAGCATGAACTAGATCGTATCTGGCTCCAGAGTGTCAAGTTTATTTCTTTTTAGGAAACATATGCAAACATTAAGCCATGGAGATCACAGCAATTAGCACCACCTAACATATAAATCACATTACATAAGAAAGATGACTTCAATTGTATGAAATAACAATAACTTGAAATATAGTACAGAGGAGAGAAAAAAGTTTTTAAAAGTCAGTCAAGTGTCAAATATGCAATCAGGATGTTCAAGTTGAGATAAAGAACTTCTAGCTCGATGACAGGTTTGTGTATTTGTGCACGTCTGTGTGTGCATGAATGCTGACTGCGGCGACTCAGCAATGAGAATTTCTCTGCAGACTTTACTAAGCTCTTCAGCTGGAACACATTGTTCATTTGTGTCTGGAGGATCAACTGTGCTGTGGACTCTCGAGTCTTTACTGAGTTTACTGAAGGAAGAAGAGGCATTTTTCAGACCCTTCGGGGTGTAGAGAGTTCTCTTTCGTGAGACTGTAAACATTTAAGATGTACCTAAAATTAAATTATATGAGAATAATATATCCAATGAGCAGCATTACCCTATTTCCATCCCAGATGTTGCTTGACCCACCCATATATGAGCAGCCTTAGCTGATCTGTTTGCAGTTTTTAAAGTATAGCCTCAAGCCTACACCAAAATTAAATACTAGAAATCTCTAAATTATGTTGTTTTTTCTGCATATCTGATCTCTTGTGTGTTGTTTAGATTGCACTAGTGACTGAACTTTTGAGGCTTCAGCAGAATAAACAGCAATCATCTGACGTGACAGTTGAGGATATGACTGAGCTGCTGGTGGAGCAGAGCAAACACACTGAGAGTGAAGTGAGTCGCAGAGACACACACAAACACAAACACACACACAAACAGACTACACTTGATCTAAACTCTCCTCTTGAAGAGAAGAAAAGTAAAGATGGAATTTGGGGTTTTTTTCTGCTTGAAGGTTTGACTTTGATGCCAGGTTCTCGTTTCAAGTGTGTAAAGTCACACTCCTGAAAAGACTCAACACTTGATTTTCTCCTGTAAATATATCCAATCTGCTCAACATATGTCTTTCCTTGTTTCAGGTGTGGGAAGTGAACCCCACCGTTAAGATTCTGGATGTTGAGTTTAAAGCCATGCCTCCTCAGTTTAAGTGAATTATATTTGACACACATTTAAAATATTCCAGTTTTGACATCTCAGCGGGCTTCTGAAGTGTTTTAAAACAAACTATGAATGACTGTAACCTACAGACATCCTAAGAACATCAGCCAGGTGGAGAAGTGAGCCAGGAACCTGACAGAGCAGCAGCAGGTGGGGCCCTGGTCCAAACTGCTCGGCCTCTGGGACGTGATAATGGAGGTGTTTTTGTGGTTAGGGCAACAACAACGGTTCAAGGTTTCTGCTGCTCTTTCCTTCATGATCTTACATGTCACCTTTTCTGCTCCATCAGAGATGATGTGATCCTGTCTATTCAAGAAGAAGTTAGAAAAGTTCACCTTGAAGAAGTGACAAAGTGATTAAGCTCAGTTGCTTTTCAGGAAAGGCGATTTTGCATTGGAAGAGATCTGTTAATTCTTTAAGCCTCAGAATTGCTCTTAGTGAAAGCACCAGTGTTAAAGGTGTGAATGAGGAGCCTGGTCAGGAGGTTGCCATTCTCTGGTGTGGTATCATCTCCATCACCTCCAGTGACACCTGCTGATGAAACTCTTGCCATCACTGCAAAGGATCCAGATTTGCCATTCAGCCAGAACAGTTGTAGTTCTCACTCCTGCTGAACTTCCTTTAGTGTCCGAAGGTGGTAATATTTCTGATAAGCCCACCAAAGACTCTGCTTTGGTTGTAGCTCCACCAACTCATCTCAAACTCTTTGATGAACCTCCTTCCACCACCACAAAGCTTGACCTGACCATCAGCCAGGATGGAAACCACGGCCTTTTTTACTTTATTTATTAATTTTTTTAAAGAATATTTTTTGGGCATTTTTTAGCTTTTAAACGTAGTTGAGAAGAGAAAGAAAGAATGAGGAAGAAGATTTGGGACAGACATGGAGGATATCTTGCCGTGGGTTGGAACTGATTCATGGCTGCTGCAGGGGGGGACTAATAGCCCCAAACTGTGGGTTTCCTGCTCAACCACTTGAGCTACTGGGACACCCACTGATTTCTTTGATTGGTTCAATAAAATTCTGCTGTGGTTTCCTGCCTGAAAACAAGTACTAAAAACTGCTTCATTCATTTAGCTCAAAATTTTTTTTATTTTGTTCTTTAATCTTTATTTCATTGTTCAGTTGATTTGATTGTTCTTTGTACATTTTAATTTTAAAAATATTTTAATTCCTTAGTTTGAATATTCAGTTGGTTCTATTGTTCATTTTGAATCTTTTTTTTTTCATTTTAACTGTGCACTGTGCATTTTCATTCTCACTTTTATTTTCATTTTATTTTGTTCTATTTCATTTTCATTTTTATCCAGGCTACCCATCTGGTATTTTTTCCTTTCAGAGACAAAAGGAAACCTTAAAGGCTTTACAATAGGACTTACTTGATGTTTGAACTGGGTGTCATTCTGACATGTAGTCATGCAAACATGACATTTCACAATGTGCACACTTGAATATAACTGATTAAAAATGTGAGGAATCCTGCTTGTGCATATATACACTACCAGTCAAAAGCTTGGACACACCTTCTCATTTGATGTTTTTTTCTTTATTTTAATGACAATTTACATTATAGATTCTCACTGAAGGCATCAAAACTATGAATGAACACATATGGAATGATGCAGCAAACAAAAAAAGCGTGAAATAAGTCAAAACGCGTGTTATATTTTAGATTCTTCAAAATAGCCACCCTTTGCTTTGATTACTGCTTTGCTCACTCTTGGCATTCTCTTGATGAGCTTCATGAGGTAGTCACCTGAAATGGTTTCCCAACAGTCTTGAAGGAGATGCTGAGCACTTGTTGGCCCTTTTGCCTTCCCTCTGTGGTCCATCTCATCCCAATCATCTGGACTGGGTTTAGGTCAGGTGACTGTGGAGGCCAGGTCATCTGACCTAAGCAGCACTCCATCACTCTCCTTCTTGGTCAGACAGCCCTTACACAGCCTGGAGGTGTGTTTGGGGTCATTGTCCTGTTGAAAAATAAATGATGGTCCATCTCAATGCAAACCAGATGGAATTAATCTTGACATGCACACCTGTGAAGTGAAAACCATTTCAGGTGACTACCTCGTGAAGCTCATGGAGAGAATGCCAAGAGTGAGCAAAGCAGTAATCAAAGGGTGGCTATTTTGAAGAATCTAAAATATAAAACATGCGTTGACTTATTTCACACTTTTTTGTTTACTACATAATTCCATGTATTCATTCATAGTTTTGATGCCTTCAGGGAGAGTCTACAATGTAAATAGTCATGAAAATATAGAAAAACCATTAAACGAGAAGGTGTGTTCAAACTTTTGACTGGTAGTGTACATACATGCAGTATGTTGTAACTATTCCTCTGGTAACAGTAGCTGTTGTTGGAGACCTCCTCTACTCATGCTCTCAGTATTTGTATTTTTAATTTTTCTAAAAATTTGGCAAGACGGAAGGAACTTACATATGCACAATTTTATTCCTGGCAGAGTGAAAAAAAATCCTCAGAAACAGCCGTTATACATAACTGGGAATAGCAGAGCAGTGTTGTATTGCTGCACCGAGTTTCAGTTTATTACATTCTTGTGCCTCTGAGTGAGCGCAATGTCTTCCCAGAAGAAACCAACTACTGTACAACCATAAGACGGCCCATACAGTGGGGCTGCATCAAACACCTATGTGCTCCTGTAAACCTTTCATTTCATGCTTGTAAACTGTTTGTCAGATGAAAAGGGGAAGATTTGTTGGACGTGGACTGACCATCTGTAGAGCAACTGTAGCTGATTATAGAAATGGCAGCAGAGCAAATGGCTTTTCCCATAACTTTGCTTTATTGAACAGGGACAAGAAAAACATAAAAACAATGTGAAAATTCAAATAAGTTCCATCACTGGAAAACAGGCAAAATGTTACAGCTTCAGGAATTGCACATGTATCCATTCTGTTTGTAGACGAACAAACAAGTAATTACATTTATTTACACTTCACCAGTTTAAGAGCACAGTAAATATAGCCATCGATAATGTTAAACATTACAAGGAATTGTGTTATGCAGATGTTTCAGTTCAAATCAAAACGTGTCCTTTAGACCAACAGGAGTTTCAGATATTTTCATTCACATCACACAACATCACACAAATGGATCGATCTTGGGGACAATTCTTGTAAATTTTGCCCTTTTTAAGATAAATTACTAGCAACATTAAAGCTACTATCACGGTGAAGATCTGCTGCTTTAAAGATAAATATATTAATCACACATTGTTTGGGCTGGGTGAAGAACACTGTGGATGTTAGACAAAGCAAAAAAAAAACAAAAAACAAAAACTGACCCCATCCAGCCTTTTTTTATGTGAAGCATAAAGAGTAAAATATGTTTGTCATTAACATAACAAGCAATACTTCAGCGATGCCACAGTGAATTACTTCTGCTCTCTGTCCTCAATAATTGCTGACCTGATGGCTTGACCACAATTAGAAGGATGGCCTGCTCACTGGAACATCTCTACCCCGTCACTGCTCAGCTGTAACTTAGCTGCCATTACTCCTATTACTCACAGTTGGGGGTCTGTGAGTGTAAGTAATTGCGTGTGCATGTAAATGAGGTCCTCTGTGCATTTGAGTGCATGTTTGTGAGTGTGTGTGTCTGTGCTCTATCTTTGTTATCCTCTTAACTCACTTGAGGTCTGCTCCTCTCTGTAATCCCCAGAACACACACCCACACCCAACAGAAGAAGAAGCATGGGGGAATAATTGAAGAACATGTGGCCGTTAGAGAGAACCAGTGATTCTGCCACAGGGTGAAAACTGAAAGACTCAAATCTGTGAGGGGGAGTATAGCTGCGCTGTTCACAGGCTCTTGTTAGGAGGCTGCAGCTGGAAAAACATCACACTGTAGCAGCTTCTTCATTCGATTATAAAAGGAGCATAGCGCTGAAAAAAAGAAGCAAAAACCCACAGTTCAGTTCACTCCTTAATTAGAATGACACTTTTTAAAAAAACATTTACCACATGAAGCATAAAGAACTCAGGCAATTAAAGGAGAATAAATACTAGCACCTTTTCATATTCATGGCATCTTTTCACTGTACAGTCTTTTATGTTCAAACTTTGTCAAAGAACAATTTTTTGTTTGCAACAATACAGATTTTAGATGTGGTCATTAGGTAATGTTTCAGTCTTTTTTTTACAGTCAGCATGAAAATTTATATTTTTTGATGTAAATTTTCTTGCTAAAATATCTATAATTTCACAAAATAGATATATGTCCACATTTTTTTCTTTCTGTAAAAATTATGATGTAATATATAATAATATTTTTGAAATTTAAATATAGGAAAATGGTGTAATTTTACAGTCAAATGATGTGAAAGAATGATTTACCATTTATAACAATACAGATTTTGACATTATATACAGCATTGATCTTTTTCTTTTTAGGTTAAGAGACAAATTAATATTTTTGGTAATTTTGCTGGTTATTATCAAAAGTTTAACAATATAGGGAAATCTATAAAATAATAGTATAAAAATATTTACTATTTTTATATGAAAGATTACTTTTATATAAATCATATTGTTATTTTTTATCCTTAATATGCCTAATTTAAAAAAAACCCAAATATTTACGGATAAAGATTTTTTAAATGGTCATATATTGGAAAACAATCAACTACTATTCGGAAAAATGTTGATTTTTGATGTGAACATTATAAGCAATTTTGGGATGTTAAATTAATATGCTTTTTCTGTGATGTTATTCTGTAAAATTATTTTTATTAAGTGTAACATTTACATAATATTACATGTAATTTAACTAAACATTGAAAATGTGTAAATACCAGTTTTAATTTTTTCTTTCTTTCAAATAACTCCAACTATCTGTATCTGTTGATGCTTTAAATGCAGTAAAAATAGTGCAATTTTATGGTCAAGTATTAATGAATTAATATACTGTAAAACAACAAATTATTATTTAAAAAGCTAAAGACTTTCACATTATTTACAGCACTTTTTTTATGACAAGCATGCAATAATATTTTTTTCGCCCTCTGATTTTATCCATTATTATCTACAGTTTACCGGTAACAGGTAAAATCTGTAAAGTAGCAGTAAATTGCTAAACTTGTTGAAACATTCTTTTTTACAGTGCAGGAATCCTTTCTCCTCTTAACACCAAACTCATATTCAGTAAAGTCCTTCCGGCATCCCCTCCTCTCCTTTACTTGCTTTTCTGTTAGTAACACCTCTGTGAAGTTTGCCAAATGTAACCGGATTGTTCCTGGAAAGAATAGTTTTATTTTTCAATATAGAACGGGGCAATTTGTCAATCTCGGAGGGATTGCGGTTTTAAAGCCGCTGTAATGAATAGGACGTAATAATTTCGTGAAAAAAAATGCATTCATACCCACTCTGTGTGAAAGAAACCTCTTTGTGATGCCTTTATT